>NC_142930.1:134914256-134934256 GCF_046866305.1 Octopus bimaculoides
GCATGTAGGTTTGTAGGTGTTTAAAAAATACGCGTCGGTATATTCCCTTTCAAGTTTGTTTCCGAGGTGTCTCTTCAATGAGAGAGTACGTGGTTTGCATATAGTTTTAATTTACTTTTATGCACAATTATAGATATGTACATATACACGCACGCATGTGTATTTTAGTACACATAGTGATATCGATATCTTTGTATATTTGTATACAAATACAACATACGTCCACGCACAATCTTATGAGAAACATGAAATTTTTAAATAAAAGATTACTTGTATATGTAAAATACCGTGTGCGTGTATATATATATATATATATATATATATATATATATATATATATATATATATATATATATATATATATATGCGTATATATATTTAAGTACACACACATACAGATTTATATATGCACACAAGGACTCACACTCGCATACATTCGGTATGTCTGTCAATTATTAATTGAAAGTCATATCTCAATGGACTTGATTTAATCGTTCAATTTTCTTTCGTTACTTTAATTAAACATCATATTTTTCAATCTTTTCCTTTGTCCTCCTCTTAACTCTACTTTATTCTAAGTTTGAATTTCAATTTAATTTTTTGCCTTTATTATTTTCAAATCTCGTATGTTCTAGTTACTTTGGATGGGAAAAAATTTATACTAGTGATGAAATCATATCACTAATGTCTCATTACAAGAATTTTAACGTATAGTTTCGTCTTCAAAAGCCATTTCATTTCAACTCGGTATTCGGCAGCGTACGTTGTTGTTAGTAAATGATGTTAGTTAGCTCTTGGCCAGTTCCTGGTCGAGTAAAAATAGATTCAAATTCGTTGCAAATTGGGCATCTAGTCATTGCATCTGTTATTACGTATAAAACAGCTGATGCGAGAAAATTGTTGGGGTAGTCTTTGGGGATGCATGTCTGAATCTGTGCTGCCTTCTTGAATTACAGCTGAAATATTTACAACGATTCACAAGTATTTCCATCGATCAAGAAGGAGCTTGTATCTGCATCTGTATACGCAGGTATTTGTATTTTGTGCTTGTGTGTGTGTGTGTGTGTGTGTGTGTGTGTGTGTGTGTGTGTGTGTGTGTGTGTGTGTGTGTGTGTGTGTGTGTGTGTGCGTGCGTGTCTGTGTGTGTGTGTCTGTGTTTGTTTGTTTGTATGCATATCTATCTCTCTAGAAGACTGGCACTTTTCCGTAGCAGCAATGGTTTTCGGTAAGCTATTTGCAAAATCCCACTATGGTGGAGAGAGCAGGAGAGAGAGGGAGGGAGAGAGAGAGAGAGAGAGAGAGAGAGAGAGAGAGAGAGAGAGAGAGAGAGAGAAGAGAGGGCAGAGAGAGTGAGAGAAAGAGAAAGTATGAGAGAGACACTAACCGACAGAGTGTTAGGGAGCGAAAGAGATGTGGAGAATTTAAAAGTTCAGAATATATCGTCTAGTTTCATTTCCCGGCAATCAAATTCCCACCAAAGTTTTACTGTTACAGATGTAACATATTCTGCTTCCAATCTATGTAAAAGTTAAGCATTTATATCTAAATAGAATTCGTTATCATTTAGTGTCAGGTCAGTATATTCGTAAAGTTGTTTAGACGTAAGTCTCCTTTGAATACCCCAAAGTATTATCAACACATTTCAGCCATCAACATCCACTTTCTGCTTATTAAAGTAACTATTATTAATAATGCAATATTAATTATGCATTAGTCTCAGTAATGCAAAATAACCTACTTGTTAGACCAAGGAAGGTACCCACATAGGAGTTCCACAAATATAGATGAATATGTGAGTTTCTGACGTACATTTTGTCTATTTCTTACTTTTATGCATGCTACATATTTTCTATAAAGTGGAGGCGCAATGGCCCAGCGGTTAGGGCAGCGGACTCGCGGTCGTAGGATCGCGGTTTCGATTTCCAGACCGGGCGTTGTTAATGTTTATTGAGCGAAAACACCGAAAGCACCACGAGGCTCCGGCAGGAGATGTTGGCGAACCCTACTGTACTCTTTCTCTCACTCTTACTTCCTGTTTCTGTTGTACCTGTAATTCAAAGGGTCGGCCTTGTCACACTGTGTCACGCTGAATATCCCTGAGAACTACGTTAACGCTACACGTGTCTGTGAAGTGCTCAGCCATTTGCACGTTAGTTTCACGAGCAGGCTGTTCCGTTGATCGGATCAACTGAAACCCTCGACGTCGTAAGCGGTGGAGTGACAACAATATTTTCTATAAGGCATGACTGAATCATTATTATGTTCATGTTCGCCGTATGTTGAATAAGGACGTTGAGTACATAAGTCAAGCTTCGATACCTTTGTTGAATTAGATTGTTGATATATGTTTTCTTAGAAGAGACACCATTCGAAAAACTCTTATTTTATCTGTCCGTGTAAAATCAATAACGCCTGTCTGTTGGCGAAGCATATATTATTTCAGGAAATATGAAACGGCAGAGTAAATTTGCTGCAATAGTTACTGTGCGTCGGCACTGTTGGCAATCCTACAAGAAAGAGCAGCTAAATAATACCGAAATCATGCAGTAACATATATTAGACCTAGATTAAAGAAAATAGCATACTTGGAATGGCTTTGAGTCTGGAACTGCAGTACCAGCCACTCAGCTAGCCGACCACACATCCAGTAATGAAGTTTCTACAGTGTTTTCCGAACTACTAGAAATACTCGAAGGCGGAAGGCTGGCAGAAACGTTAGCACGCCGGGTGAAATGTTTAGCGGTATTTCGCCTGCCGCTACGATCTGAGTTCAAATTCCATCGAGGTCGACTTTGCCTTTCATCCTTTCGGGATCGATAAATTAAGTACCAGTTACTCACTGGGGTCGATATAATCGACTTAATCCCTTTGTCTGTCCTTGTTTGTTCCCTCTATGTTTAGCCTTCTGTGGGTAATAAATAAATAAGAAATACTCGGGAAATACCCCTCAAACTTGAGTCAATCGTATTCTTATTTCCTCTTAATCTCAGATCATCGTTGATTAACCATACACACACACACACACAAACACACACACACACACACACACACACACACACACACACACACACACACACACACACATATATATATATATATATATATATATATATATGCACACATTATCTACGGCATCCTGCCTGATATCATTTGTTATAGTTAGAACTCTATTGTACAAAGTGCACTTCACTTTCGAGATCATTGTACGAGGTCGAGGGAGTGCCTACAGTCTTCATCGTTAACACCATCTTCTGACAATAGATGTGTGAAATATTTACAATTTTCTATTGGCGAATGATGTCCATAAAATAGTTAAACCAAATAGCTGAGACTCCATCTCAAATTTAATTTCCGTTTGAAACCATATAACTTCACTTAAGCTGCTAATGTCTTTGGGAAAAGAAACTAATATTTATCATTTGCTACCGGTGATCACCCTAGAGTAATATTAGACGCCATAATGTTTCAATGCAACTATAAGCACTTAGCGCCTTTGTTAAAGATATGAATAACTTTAACAAACTATATTCCCCTTCTTGAAATCCTGATCATTTGGGTAAAAGTATTGTTACGTGTTTAAGAAGTGCGCTTCTTCACCGACATAATATCAAGTTCGAATCTACAGAGTGGCATTTTAGGAATATATTATCTTTATTTTACCATACAGTTAGGTTGA
This sequence comes from Octopus bimaculoides, assembly GCF_046866305.1. Lineage (NCBI taxonomy): Eukaryota > Metazoa > Mollusca > Cephalopoda > Octopoda > Octopodidae > Octopus > Octopus bimaculoides. The sequence continues at coordinate 134,917,933 of NC_142930.1, forward strand.
CCAAATCAGGTAATGGTTCAAGGATCCCTTTAATAGAGTTTTAGTAGTAATCGAACTAGGTCACCTTGTTTCCAATTTAGTCTTATTAAAGCTCTCGTGAGTAAATCTATCCTTTGGTGATCACGCTAAAACAAAGGAATCATTCACGAAGAATATTCTTGCATGACTTACCACTCACAATTTCTACCTTACGATAAGATTATAAGCCACATTAATATAACTAAGTCTATCGTTGGGCTTCCTATAAAGTTTATAAATACTCTTATTTAGATTTAAGGATACATCTAGGAAATTGACAACTGTCAGGTTGGTATCTGTAGTTATGCCAAGATCGAAAGTTCTCATCAAATGGATAATGTTTATATGAACCTTTTTAGTGCGTGTGCGTGTGTGCGCGCGAGCGTGTGTGCGCGTGAGCGTGTGTGCGCGCGAGCGTGTATGCGGGTATGTATATATTTTTTGGCGAATGTGTGGGTGAACATGTGTATGTTTCAAGTGAGGGTGGATGAGTATATAATATAGGCTCATGTACGTGGGCGTGCGGGCGCGCTTGTGTATGTTCGACATGCGCGCTTACGTGATTACGATGAACATTTTTACTCCCTTACATTTACTCCCTCCTCTTACTTAGCGGTCATTCTAAAAGCTCCTTTGTTTAACGGTCATTTTCATAGCATTTTTTTCGATGGCCCAATAACTGAAGAGATGCCGGCATGGGTTTCCGCCCCGACATCCGAAACTCGGAGTTTTATCATGGCTACCGAATAATTATCACATATTATATATATATATATATATATATAGCGTGCGTGCGTGCGTATGTGGGAATTGAAATTCATCGGACAAGTCTCGGAGTGCTGTTTCGCCAAGTCACGAAGAGAAAATAACTGAAAGTGTAAAATTAAGCTATTTAAACTTTTCAATATTCGCTGGCAAATTAAGTATTAGATGTTTTTTGCCGATAATTCAGGCCCCTGAATAGAAAACAAAACAGTTACTCGGCAAAGGGGCGAAAGCTGATCATATGAATAAAATTACCGTATTTTCCGGCATACTACTCAAAGCATATATATATATATATATATATATATATATATATATACATTGTAAATATATTGTAAGGGTGGAAAGTAACCATCCAAACATCGTAACTATCTTCACATACCTAACTGCATTTTACATGGATATTTTTGCTCCTCAATAACCGTGTTGGTCTATAAGACGACCTATTATTTTGGCCTGTAAATTTTGGTTTGAAAACATCGATTTGTATGTGGCGTATGTTTTCTCTAAATTAAACGCGATTATTTCTGTATTTCTTGATAAAGGCGATTTCAATTCTTGTCCTGTCTTAACATTTCGATTTTGTATCGTTCCCTTTAATGGTAAAATTGCTTACGTTCATTCCTTTGCTGAACTCTAGTTCAACTCTTTGCTCTATGCTTGTGCGATATATTTCGCTTTCACCTATCTTGCTTCGCTAAAGGTGTTTACACCATCAATATTTTATATCAGTGTTATTCACCCAAAAGAGACTTTACCGTTCATCTTTTCAGAGTTGCAAAAATACGTACCTGTTGTGCGCTGGGGGCAATGTAATCGATTAGCCCCACTTCCAAAATTTCAGGCCTGACGTCAATAGTAGAAACGATTGTTTTTGCACTAGTCAGTTCGATAGCTTTCCTTTCCTCTTTGCTTCTCGATAAGGTTTTAATTTACTGTGCACGTGAAATTGTAATTTTGCTTACTTGGTTATATGCCAAATTGATTTACGTCACCGATTATAAATAATAAAATGAATGCAGTAACCAAACATGAAAGTAAGGATATCTTCCAATGTATGAAAAAAAAAACCCCCTCAAATACCAGTAAGTTCTGCTTACCCTGATGGCAGTAGCATATACATCAAGTGGTGAGAAGGAGAACGCAAATTAAATACAAAATATACGATTGACCATCTTTGTAATATTCCTTTCTAATACTTGGTAAACCACTTATATTTACAGCGTATATATGCGTGTGTGATAGTGTGAGGACGTGTGTCACTATACGCATAGATACACACACATACATATATATTTACACACACATATGCACACACACGCACACGTATATGTTGTTGTTGTTGGCACTCCGTCGCTTACAACGTCGAGGGTTCCAGCTGATCCGATCAACGAAACAGCCTGCTCGTGAAATTAACGTGCAAGTGGCTGAGAACTCCACAGACACTTGTACCCTTAATGTAGTTCTCAGGGATATTCAGCGTGACAAGGTTGACCCTTTGAATTACAGGTACAATAGAAACAGGAAGTAAGAGAAAGTTGTGGTGAAAGAGTACAACAGGGTTCACCACCATCCCTTGCCGGAGCCTTGTGGAACTTTAGGTGTTTTCGCTCAATAAACACTCACAACGCCCGGTCTGGGAATCGAAACCACGATCCTATGACCGCGAGTCCGGGATTGCACCTGGAAATTTCCCCTCCTATACACAAGTCCGGGCAAGATTGTTTATAGAGGACTGGCAGTCGCCCATGCATATCAGCCTCACCTCTCCATGCCACTGATTTTACACAAGGGAAACGCAAAGACCGATACAGCTTGGCACCAGTGAAGTCACAACACATTTCTTCAGCTCACTGAACTGGAGCAACATGAAACAAAATGTCTTGCTCAAGAACACTACAGACAGCCCAGTCTGGGAATTGAACTCAGTACATCATGATTGTGAGCCCGACGTGAGTCAGGCACTTTCACACGCGCACACACATACACACACTCGCGTAGATACATACATATGTATATGTATATTGTTACGAACGCCCGCACGCGAAGCACCTCCTTAACCGAAGAGAGAACTCGCGCGCGCGCGAACGTCGAACGCTCAGTGAGTTAGCAGCTCGCCTCGGTCACCTGACCAATAATAAGCCCTGGCTGGAGCACGGAATGAAGAACAACACAGGCAAAAGGAGGGGTGGAAGAAACAACACGAAGACCATGCGTTGGGTAACCTTTTCTTTTTACATAACATCAAAAACATGAGAATAAAGCATTACATAAACATGAGAATACATTTCAAAACATTGCATAACAGTTCAATAGCATATAATGGTGTGACATTGCGTGAACATAATCAAGGGTTTGCAATCATTAAGTCCATCAAAAGTTCTTTCTGTTCTTTCTTTTCTTCGTTTTCTCTTTTCAGTTACACATCACAGTTAACAGTCTTTTTCTTTAAACATCAAACAAATACATTTCTTGGAAGAATATTTGTAACAAATCTTTGCTGTACTCAATTCCTTTCTTTCACAAAACTATAACCCAAGAGGTAAACAACTGACTACTGCTATCTCTTTTGGCTGCCAGTATCCCATCTCTCTGTCCCTCTCTCTCTCTCTGGGACTCTATGCATTTCTGTTGACTATAGCTTTCTCTCTGTCAGACTTATCATTCTTCATCTTCATCTCTGTACAACTGCTTCGGCCGACCGCTACCACTCGACTGGCCAAACTGCTGTCCCCAACTGCTTTCGCACCTATTCCTGTTCTGCTGAACTTTCGGTGACCTGAAAGGGGGCAGCTACGCTGAAAATAGCTGTGGTTGCCGACAAGACAAAGGAAATACCATTGTCCCCAACTGACCAGAGTACGGGTTCAAAACCCAGCCCGGGAGATAGGGATATAACGCTAATTGTATTTTCGGTGGTCGGATCAATATATATATATATATATATATATATATATATATATATATATATATATATATATATATATGTATATATATATATATGTATATATATATATATATATATATATATATATATATATATATATATAGAGAGAGAGAGAGAGAGAGAGAGAGAAAGAGAGAGAGAGAGAGATAGAGAGATACAGACAGACAGACAGACAGACAGATAGGTAGATAGATAGATAGATAGATAGATAGATAGATAGATAGATAGATAGATAGATAGATAGATAGATATAGCAAATGATTTATGGGTTCGTAGTCATGAATGTGTTTGTTTCTGTAAAATTGAAGATTGTAAGCGTAAGAGGAGAGAAAGTTTCAAGTATAGACACACTAAGAAATGGTGCTGTCAAATCAGAACTCAGTTCTTTTGTCGTGTGGATTCACACGATACGTTAGTTTCTATTGTCAAGGAGATTAAACAAAACTTTACACGTCTGCAGAGGAATGATGAACAAATATACAATGATGTGTTAGCTTTGAAATCGGAATTGCAAGAAGAAATGTTTGTAGGTGTTAATTTTCAATCATAACCAACCGCAGAGGTTATCGACATTTTAAATTCACTCCTATTCTCTTTCACTTACTCAGAAACACAATTATACATACATACATGCATACATACATACATACATACATACATATATTTATATATATGAATATATACATGTGTATGTGTGCGTGTGTTTGTGTGCATATATGTATGTATGTGTATATTTTATGTGTTTGTGTGTCTGTGTATGTAGCCGTGTCAAATTGTTCGTAAGAACAGAAGTACTATCCAATACTTCAATAATTAGATTGCTTTATAGTATTTATCATATTGTTTAGTTTACAGGGTTAACTGTATTTCACTTCTAATTGAACCTGTACACAATAAAGGCATTTACTCTGTCGCAGTCGTAATTGTCTAGTAATTTACATTACCTGAGACACTGAATTGGATGTGAATCAATTATATAGTGGTAGAGCGATTAGCATCTAAAATCACACCAAAACTGTTGTAGTCACTTTTCATTTATTTCATGATGTGAACAATTTTGGTAGTACTATTTCGATCTGCGTACGCTTGTTTACAGTGTTTCAGAGACTAATCAGTGGAAGAGGGGTCTTATCCTTAAATTGGAGATCTGACACAGAGTGGTGCCCGCGCCGATGGAGGCACGGTTATGGTGATAACGTAACATGTCTAGCATCCAGTTCGACGGTCTTCCAGTTCTGTTAGAGAGAGAGAGAGAGAGGTGAGTGTGTCTAACGCTAGGACAGATCAATTCTTCGTCAGCTAAGTTTGGAAAGAATGTTACCGGTTTAGTTCTTTGCATTTTCCAAATTGATCGCGTGAATAATGCAATTGCTTTCTTTGTCGGTGAGAACGTGTAGATGGCGCATTGTCTTTGTGGGGGTTTCATCGAGTGCATGGGTTTGTGTTATACAACGTAAATAAATTAATATTCAGCATAATCCGTATAAACAAGTTAAAGGTGAAAGAACAATGACAATATCTCATGTATATTATAACAAAAATTATGCGGTATATGTTAATCGCAAGGAAAACTGCAACATTTTATGCAGACGAAAAATACGAAATGCTGCATCATCGATAAACACGTTAGAAGTTATATAAACAATTACGATTTTGAATGCAAAAATAATCTCATGAAATTTGTTGCAGAACATTTGCATTGATATCTCATTTTTTAAATTTCATTTACGTTTTGCCATTTTACCTATTCTTAATAGATTTAAAATATAGCATTTACATAAGTAAATTTTAGATTCAAATTATTATTTACAAAACCATATATCGCTTTGTATTAGGTTTGCAAGATTCTTGATGTTCCAAATATATATTTGCCTACATTTCTTTGCTTTCCATGAGTTAAGCATTATAAATTGAAAGAAATTGTATGAATATACAAATATATAAATATGTATATATATATATATGTATATATAAATAGATATTATGCATGTACAATGTTCTTGTTCAATTTCATTGTTGTGTCTTCGTTTTTCCCTCTTCCATACTTCATTTCCAGTTGCAATATCAACTAAGAGAGAAGGGTGCGTGCTGGCAGGATCGTTAGCACACCGGGTACAATGCTTAGTATCGTTTTGTCCGTTTTAACGTTCTGAGTTCAAATTCTGCCTATCATCCATTCGGGGGTCGATAAAATAAGTACCATTAGAATACTGGTGTGGATGTAATCGAATTATCTGTCCCAGAAATTGCTGGCCTCGTGCCATAATTTAAAATCGAAAGCAACTGAGATCGAACATTTGTAATTCTTAACGTCAGTCAAACTTTTCGGTTATGTAACATTTAAACGCTTGGTTGATTTGCAAATTGAGCTCCTGCGAAGAATTGTTGCGGAAACGAAGTAAGCGGTGAATCATTTGACAGGCAACAAGTAACCAGTGACGAATTGAATGAACGGCATAATTACATACACACATATACATATATATTTACATATGTACATACATTTTTATATTGATATAACATATCATATCTCTGTATATGAGTGTGTGAAAGCTAATATATATATATAAAAAAAAACATAGTGTTAGTAAAAGAAAATCATCGAAAATGTAGTTGACCAGGATTGATTTCTTTGTGTGTATAAGGTTCTACATGACTGGGTAGAGTTTGTAAATAATTCGCGGTCCGACGAATTTTTATTTCTAAATTTTGCTATAGTTAGAATTTTCTATGTATCACATGATATACACAACGATGGCGATGATAATAAGGATGGGGATGTCGGTGATGATAATGACGAGGAAGATGTTGTTCGTAATAGTGGTGATGGTTTTGTTTGTAATGGTGATACTGATTATAGTAATAATGATAATGGTTTGCTGTGGCGGCGGTGGTGGTGGTGGTGGTGGTAGTAGTAGTAGTAGTAGTAGTAGTAGTAGTAGTAGTAGTAGTAGTAGTAGTAGTAGTAGTAGTGGTAGTAGTAGAGGAGTGTCTTCTCAACTGGATACTAAGATAAAAGTATCGGATTTGATCTGAAGCTTAGTTATATTGATATACGAAATCCTATTATGGTTATATTTTTATTTGCCTGTTATTGCCTTTCATTCTCACTCTCCACCAGCGACGGTTCAACTGTGTATACACGCATAAGAAAGCAAGAAAGAAACGTTGTATGTGATAAAATCAATGATATCTAGCTATTTACATAAAATAACATACATTCACATAAGTAGAAGCAATACAATGTTTTGAAAACTGAAAAATATAAAGATAGAAAATATATAGATAGAAAACAAGTAATGTTATTTTTTTCGTTTGTGTTAAAATGTTTTTGTTTTTGTTTTCGTTGCCCAAGTAACTTAAAATAACTGTTTATCAATGTATACCAATGTTTAGCAGTGTGATTGTGGTTGGAGAGAGGGAGAAATAGAAACACATACGGCTTGTCGAGTAATTTAAATATAGGCGTGGATATGTGTGTGTGTACATATATACATATATATGTACAAACACATGTATATATGAACATACATACAAACACACATACATATACATATTCATATGCATATATGTATGAGCTCACGGATGTGGGAAAAATGATAAAACCAATATGATATATTTGACGAGTGTAGATTTATATCTCTCATATTTTTCTTTAATCTAATGAATGAATATATATATTTTCTTTGAATTCCTGAAATGAAGAATTTTCATTGTTATTATTGTAACATGACAGAGTCAGACTGGAATCCTGGTTTTGGTTATTTTAGTCACAACGCTTCGGCTGATGTGCTCTTCTAATTTTATTCGGGAAGGATACTTTTTTTGGTAATTCACTCTCAATTTCGAACCTAACACATTTATATATTGTCGGTGTTTATTTTAATTCTATTAGATGCTTCCACAATTGTTTATTGCCACTTAAACATTTGTGTCTATAAGAACAAGCGACACTGTTATTTTAACCCCCAGGAAAACGCCTCCTCCAGTTGCTTATTCAGTGCGCTCCGCATGATATATATATATTGTAAGCGGGAGAGAACTCTCTACTATTCCAGCTTGGAGATCACCAGTTCACGTGATTTCGACCTTATTTTCGTCATTCTCAGTGATGGAAACTCGTCTACTAAACATAAAAGTACTTCACACCAGAATTATTTACTGTTAAGTGTACCCCATATTGCCTCTAGCTCACTCACTCGCTTCAACTACCAATCTAGATTTTGATGAGTGAATATCTAAGTAGGAGCCCTAAATATGCTTTCGTTGCACTGTTCATTGGAGGATTCAAAAAAGAGAAGGCTTATGAGTTTATGGAGACAGTTTTCCTTTTGCTCCTCTTATATTTGATACGGATTCAGTGAAAATTTAGGTACAATAGTAGCGTAACTTATTGCCAATGTTATTAAATGTTTATATTCACCAGCATTTAATTGTAAAATTGTTTAGAATATACGTGTGTGCATGTATGTGTGTGTGTATTTCTGGGTGCGTATCGTGTATATGTGTACCTCTTGCGTGTGTGCGTGTGTGTGTGCATGTATGTGTGTGTGTTTGTGTTTACACGTTTTTCTATAGGGGAGAACTTTTACACCACGGTTACGGTAGTGAATTTAGAAGTTAAAATATACCATAAACTTATTTTAACTCTGCATAAATTTTGATATACCTAAATCACTGTTTGGCGTTGATGCTACTATTTTTATTCCGCCCAAACGCTCCATTTGCTCCAAGCAGTCACTGATGTTTACTGTTTTGGTTAAAACAACTGGTTTGAATTTGTCTATGGTTACCTCCCTTCTGTATTTCCCATTGAGGAAGGTTAAAGAACCAGAATCACGTGTTTTGGATCCGCTAGAGGGAAGCACTTGGCAATATGTCTTTTTTTTTTTTAGACCATTTACCATAAGAGAGAACATGTCATTGACGGTCGCTGCAATGAATTTGCTTTCAGAAGTTAAAATATGTCCATTCAGTTGTGGCAAGAGCCAACTAACCATGAGATCGATTACTACTTTTGTTTTGTCAAAACTTCGAGCTGCATATTTTAACTAACCAATAGTTCGTTTATTCATAATCGGTGCTTAGCGCTGCTCTCTCTCTCTCTCTCTCCCTCTCTTCTTACCTCCCTTCCGTTTCCCCCATCTCTCTCTCTATATATACAGTATATATTAAAATGCAATACAGCGGATTATAGCAAGTTATTTCTAGATTTACCACTTATTTTAGATAATTTAAAAAACAATATTACAGTTAATTCATATAATCACCCCCCAAAAATTACTCTAAGTATCTAAGTAAATATTTACATAGCAGCTATATTGAAGGTGGGGTATTTAAAAAAGGAAAGGGAAATTTGTATTTAACTGTACCTAGCAACAGTGAGGCTGTTACGTATTTGAATGGAGATGATAGTGTATTACATATTATTTCTTTGTGAATCTTTAATTTCAAATCAAACCAAATTTAAATTATCATTGCTCTCCATTCAGAACTAGTTTGAACTTCTCAATGGAACTATCGGTTAGCTCTCTTTGCTCCACATAAGAAAATCTCTCTCTGATCTTAACTCTTTATTCTGACAACTATTATGCATCACATATATCTCTAACATGAAATAAGCTACTATTTACCTCATCATATTATCCATAGAATTTCCACAAGAGATATGTTTACATCTAAATGTTTGTGTTCTCCTTAAGATATTCATTATCTGTTTGCTCATATTTAATTTTACAACATGATGTATCCTATTGACACGAAAACAAGAAAATATCTATGTACATTTTCCATAGCATTTCTACAGCATAAATTATCTAATTGATTTATTGATGGACATTTTCATAAGCACATTCATGCAAGCTATTACAGATGAATATCTAGAAACTTCCCTGTTTGAATTCTATATTTAACAAATATTCTGAAACTGAGGAATTGCTGTTGCTTTATAATATGGTGAGATATATCGCGATCTAGTTTCTCTATTGGCACATAGGAAAATTATTGCAATCAATTTTCGTTATTAAATTCAGGAATAAAATTTAAATTTCCTGTACATAAAGTCGTAGAAATTAAAGAAATATTCCAAGGAAACTAGGAAATAAAAGTGACATGGTAATATATAGGGAAAATGCAAGATGTATGATGCAAAGGAGTGAAAGAATGTGTACACTTGTCTTATCTCCACGAATATTTAAAATATGTAGACTACTTCTCTAAACCTCTTAAAACGTCTCCCTATTCTGTTCCTCGCCCACTTCTAATTTCTTCCTACATTTCGCAGAGTAATCTACTCATCTTCATTTTTCTATATTCCTTCTTTTCCCTTACTTTTATGTTGTGAATAATGAATTATATAGTATGTATATCTTATACATATATAACAGTGGGGAGCAAAATTCAATATTTTTGTCTATTAAATTAGATTTGATAGTTATTTCTATTTTGGGTGCGATGAGGACGAATTTTTACGCAGTTTTGTTCTATCAGGTACTGATTTTGGGCGATAATCTGGTATAATCCATAAAATCTGGTATAATCCATAAAAGCAAGTCTCTCTCGCTTTTGTTAACACTTTTCTAAACCCCGACAAATAGGCGCCTGACACATTCTGCTCTGTGCATTCTTACCCATGTACTCATGTACATGTACATTTGGATAACTTTGAACAGAGATAATGAAGGTGAATTTAATAGCATGGGAGCCCAAGAAGAATGCTTTAACTGAACTTAATTTCCTTACGAGAGCGATTTTTGTTTATGTAAAAAAATGACTTTAAACATAATTTTTTCCATTCATCTGTGGAATGAGATCGATTGCTACTTTTGTTTTGTCAAAACTTCGAGCTTTACTAAGAAAAATAAGCATTCTATCGAGTACCCAAATTTCCACACCGCGATACGACCTGTGCTACATTCAAAGGAAATCTTCATTCCAATATTTAAGAGTCAGCCACCTCAAGAATTAATTGAAGATGTTTCACAAAATATTGTTACGCACTCTGAGGAGTTTGACACTAATTTTGGTTCCAGCGCATTTGAAAGTTAAAATGATCCGCTAAAGTTTAACACAGCCTAGCTGAATGATCTTGTAAGGGATCTAAATTTTTCAAAAAAGATTACGGAAATTTCAACTTCAAGATTTAGAATGTAAAAATTGTTTACTTCAAACACATACATTACATTTTACGGAAAATGAGAACTTCTTAAATATTTTAGAACAGATGATATTTTGGTATATTGTTGCAATATACTTGGATTATTCCAGGAGATTGGGATTGAGTCTTCCGATGCAAATGATTGGCGCTTGTTTTCGACATTTTGAAAAGAAATTTTAAGTATGTGTTGTTGCATAACGGCAATCTAAACAGCTCGTAACCGACTGGGGACCCAAAAAAATTTGAAGAAAAGTATGAACAAATAGAGAAGGTTTAAAATTTTATCAAATATAGGGAGCACGAGTGGGCTACATGTTTTAACTTAAAAGTGGTTAATTTTCTGCTAGGACAACAAGCAAGATATACTAAATATCCCTGCCTTCTTTGCTTAGGGGACAGTAGAGCCGAGGAAGAACATTATTTCAAACAAATCTGGCCGGAGAAAAATCTCATTAATCTACCTTTAGTGACCAGAGATCTAATCATATTTCTTTCTCTGTAGATAAAACTAAGATTTATTAAACAATATGTAAAAGCTTTAGATGCGAACGGTGTGTGTTTCAAATAAATAACTTCAAAATTTTCAAGTTTAAGTTATGAAAAGATGAAAACAGGAATATTCTCCGGTCCGCAATAAGAACATTAGTTAAAGACTGCGATTTTCCTAATGCCCTGAATGAATGCGAAAAATTGCCTGGTTCTCATTCGTGGACATGACAGAAAACATTTTAGGGAACTATAGAGTAGATAACTACGAAGGAATCGTAAAAATACTTTTCAGGGTCTCAAAATGAGCATAAAAATGCATTTTTGAATAGCCATCGTGACCAATTTCCAAGAAATGTAGGTACTGTAAGTGACAAACAAGGAGTAAGATTCTACAAAGATATCAGAATTATAGAGAAACGGTACCAAGGACGCTGGGATTCCCACATGATGGTTGATTACTGTTGGTGTTTGAAACGAAACGTGCCATCAACAAGCAAATACTTGAAAATCTTATAAAACAATCTTATATCTCATTACTTTTTTTTTATTTGAAGCTATTTCTATCGTTATAATAAAATTTTGCAGTAGTTTGAACTGCTTATATTCATGAAATTTCAAAATAAATTCGAACACATGATTTTAATTTTTCACCCTAACTTGAAAAATCTGGAAAATAGCACAGAAGCTATTGACAGGTATCAAAACTTGATAGAGCCAAACTGAGTTGGAATTCGTATTTAGCGCACCCAAAGCACTTAGAATCAAGTGTCAGATATCGTTCCATAAAATGTGTTCCTCGGTGTTATCATTAACTTCGGCATAATTAACAATTTGCATTTCCTTCACAAAGACTAGCGGAACCGTGTGTGTTTGTGTTTGTTTGCTCGTGTGTGTGTGTGTGTGTGTGTGTGTGTGTGTGTGTGTGTGTGTGTGTGTGTGTGTGTGTTTGCGTGTGTGTATATACGTGCGATTGGTAAAACTAAGTCTATTTCTGGTTTTTAACCTCACATCATTTCTACCTCAGTTGATCTGAGACGAAATACATTCCAGTAATCCACTAGCCTTTCCTTTTGTGACAGCGGAAATTGATTAATCTCTTGTGTCCTTGCATCAGATTTGGATGAGACGTAACTGCTATTTCAAAGAAGCTCAGCTACCATATCGAAACCCCATTCTTGTCGATATTCATCATCAAGGCAGCACTAGACAGGTTTGTAATCACAATCAATTCAGTACCGTTTTATACTGTTTTATACTCAAATACATTGAATTTGTTGCTCAACACACACTTTTCTTTAATGGCTAATGTGTAACTTGATTTAGCTACTTTTCTAGCAGATCAAGTCATTACGTATATGTCCTTTCTTTGGTAGGGAAATTATTGTCTTTTATCACTAGATATTTATATCTTTTGCCTAGAACGCATCATATATTATTTTCCTGCAATATTTATTTTTGAAACGCATAAACTTCATGAGAGGAGAGTATAGAACAAAATACGAACAATGCAATGAATGCATTTAATCAACTCAATTTTTAGTTTCTCGCTAGAAAAAAAACCTGTCTTGTGAGAAAGCTATAAAAACTATAAAACTTGGTAAAACCCCAAGACAAGAAACAGGTAATGCTTTTTGGGGGACTGAATAGTATTTGGATAAGGTATTTGGTATGTAGAAGATAGTCCATTATATCTCACTACAAGCCCATACTATAATAGATTCCACTATTATCCATCGTCCGCATTCTTAGTGTTTTCCCTTGAATACCCTTGCATTTCAATTCTCTTTATTTACTTTATCCATGCGTGTCAGCCTCCATGATATGACATCAGTTATAATGTACATGTGTTGTATTTGGTTATAATTATATCAAATCGATTGGTTAAGATGCTCGAATAAGTATGCACTTATGTTATTGCTATTTAATTATTTTCTGCAACCTTATTGTGGCTACATTCATACTACCTTTTGCACTATTCAGTTTCCAATGCTTGGGCAAATTTTAATGAAGATACTCCTTTTTCCGGTGCAGTTGGTACATGTAGTTATTACACTTGCAAATATTGAGCAAAATGGGTATGAAATGATTTGTTTAATGAAATTTCTCATCTATACATCGGTATAGATGTATTACAACATTTTAGGCCGTTCTTTACGAGCTGGTAAAGAGTAAAAGTGTTGATACAAACGGTATATTTAATGACTGTTGCTGTTTCCTTTCTGCCCTTGGAATTATTGATTCTATCGTACATTTTCCCCGCTTTACTTCAGCAAAGAATATTGTGGCATCTTTGCAGAAATAATATAGAATCTTTCTTTTTACATAGTTATAGTCTTTGTTCTCTTTGAAGTGTATTTATTGCATAAATGTAATTGGTTTGTAATTGGATTCCACCTACGTTAATCATTGTCTCCTAATTCTCTATTCATGCAAACCCGGTAGAAATGTGTTTTGTGGTAATATGTTCTGTATATTGTAATCAATTTCCTTGTATAAGTATCCAATTTTGGATCTCAAACATCCTTCATTTTTCTATGTTAATAAACAATATAGAGAACACAGTGGAATTTATCGCTTACACTTTTTTTGGCATGTAATACTCATCTGAACACGGCAAATTTTCTTGTTTGTGTAACATTTTCGGAAATTCTGGTTTTGTTTTCGTCTCCCTATTCCCTTGTTTTAAAGTTATGTATACATCATAATTAGCTTGTCATCAACTTAGCAGCTTCAGCATATTTCTAGAGGTAACCAAATATTTTATCTCAAACTTAAATCATGATGAGTGCTTTTTGTAAACTGCCATTATGGAATGTATTCAATAGAGTATCTACAACAAACTTTTCCCTCGAACTGTGCATGTTAAGTGGTAACAGAATGAAATTAGTACTTCTCACGTTCTCTCTAATCCTATCTTAAATTACTTAAATTCCAGGTTAATACATTCAATAAACAGAACTTAGCATCTATATACCAACAATCGTATTGTGTGTGTTAGTAATAGTTAGATAAAGGTGGTTGATTGTATAAATTTAATCATTTGTAATTGAGAGGGTTGTCTTTTACATGTCATAGTTTGTTCTTATCATTTGCACTTATTTATATATTGAATCAGGAAAGTGAGCAGCTCATTCATGGCATTTCTTTTTTTTTTTTCAGTGGCTTTTTAGTATTTTAAGGATGTTTAAGTAATATGTTTTGATTTATACAACGTGCGTAAGATATTTGTGTACAGATTTGTGTTTATCAAAAAACAGATATATAATAACAGATAATAAACTTTATTTATCAAAAAATGTTATGAGGATAAACATATACCTTCTTTTCTATAATGTTATTCAAAAAAGCTACCTTCAGCTGCAACAGCCTATATAAGATCTAAATCATCTACATACTCGAATCAAGTGGTTCTGGATCATTTGGGGCATTACTCTGACTGGCAGCTTTAAAAGAATCTTTAATGTTATGGGCGTGTTCATTGACCTCTCTCTCAACAACGCTCCACATATGATAGTCCAATGGATTGAGATCTGGGGAATTGGGAGGCCAAATGTTAGGGGTTTTGTTATCATGAATATTATACGCCATTGATTCCTATTACTAGAGCTTGTGTGATAGTACAGAGCCTTACTGAAACACTTATAGCCATCCATTGCATGCACTGTCTATGCAGGGCTTAACAATTATTTCCAGGACCTCAATGTAGAAAATTAAGGAGGTATCACATGTCCTTCATTGCTGACAACCCCTAAATCCATGATAGTTACAGGAAATTTTGTTTGCATGACATCTTCAACTTCAGAAGTGTCTGCACATAACCATCTGTCATTTCTTCAGTTAACTTTTTGATCTTGGTCGAATTTTTTTCATTTAAGAAGAACCAAATCAAATCTTCTGCTGGATTTTTCAGCTTGTTTAAGAACCCATTTAGATCTGATGTAGTGATTTTCTTTTGCTTTTTCTGAGAAATTGACCTTTCCTCATAATATAAGACTTATATCTAATGTTTTCGTGGACAACATTTGTGACTGTTCCTTCTGACACAGGGAGATCTTTTTCAATTGACCTCATGGACTTTCTGGGATTGTAATCAATGGTCTGTTGAACTTGCAGGATAAATTCAGGTGTTCTGATGATTTCAGTACGTTTAGAATGCTTTTTATGCTTTGATACTAGTGATACGTCCCCATCTTCAGACTCTAGCTCCTTACAAACTTTGTAGACGAAATATCTGGCAACTTTTAAAAATCGAGATATTTCTAAATTGCTATGCTCAGCTTTTATAACCACAATAACAGCATGCCCCTTCATTTCTTGAGTAAACTCAAGGTCTGAATAAGCTGAGACCCACAAGATGTATGTTCTCAAATACATTACGCGTCCTGTATAAACACTTAAGTGATAGAAGGTTCTGGTTAACATAATGAATAAGTGAATTTCTGTTCTGTTCAAGACTTATGTCGTAGTGCGCAAACACGCACACACACACACACACACACACACACACACACAAACACACACACACACACACACACACACACAAACACACACACACACACACACACACACACACACACACACACAAACGCACAGGCGCACACACACACACACACACATACAAATAAATGTATAATAGCAAACATACATGCATAAATGAAATACAACACACATAAACACACACATGCAGGGGCGCGCGCGTTTATTTTTCTTCTTACTTTCCCCTTACATTTCCACGTGTCGATTCTATTTTGTTTTTGTAACATATTTCTATTATATATATATATATATATAATAGAGCAAGTTGCTACATCAAAGTGGCAGATGAATTTTGCTACTAGTTTAACCCCAGGCATATCCTCTACCAGCTAGTTTTTCATGCAACGTTTTGCATCATTTATATACACGCTGATGGAGGTCAGTAGGGATTCGGTCCCCATACTAGCGATGTG
>NC_142930.1:134936756-134964256 GCF_046866305.1 Octopus bimaculoides
AGAAAAGGATTATTGACCGGAAGCATGTGACCGTGCCGGTGTAAGGGGAAGAGAGAGAGAGTGGTAGAGGGAGAAACAAAGGGAGGAAGTAGAAGAATAGGTGAGCAACGAGAGGAAAAGAGGTAGAGAGGAAGTACGAGGAGGGAAAGGAGATACGTAGTAGTAACAGATGAAGAACGAGAGGGGTAAAGAGAGATACGTAGTAGTAAACAGAGGAAGGACGAGAGGGGGAAAAATTGAAGAGGAAGAGAAAGAGATAGAGTAGCGTCGGAAAATATAAAGTTGCGAAAACTACTTACAGATTGGTGACGCTGCGTTCGGTCATGTAAAAACAAATAGTAAATGAGTATATGCATATATACGTACAGGCATGTGCATACTGACATCCACCTGTATGCATAGGTGCATATCTGGGTACAGGACATTGCAAACAAAACGTAGACGAGAAAACACACAAGCCACATAGAGAACATTCTACTTCATCAGCTACCCCTGTTTTAACACCGGCGTTTCGAAGAGCTGGGCAGGACGCATCGCTAAAACGGCTCTTCCCACGGACCGCAAATTAAATTTGTATACACAAATTAAACGTTGCCAGGGAGGAATGTAGTGGTGGACAAAAAACAAGACAGGAAAACATATATATATATATATATATATATATATATATATGTATGTGTGTGTGGGGTGTATACGTATACACACACCCGCTGCTTCATAACAAAGATTCAACGAAACCATTATATAAATGTAGCATGTTTCATTTAAGCAATAACAGTTTAATTGGCTGTATTAAATGTGATTTATTCACAGCTTATAAAATGTTTATGTACGCATATTGGTCTCCCAGTATACGAGCTAAATGTTAGAATATCTGCAAACTGCAAATATGCTAATGTATTATGTAAGAAGGAAAGTTGTGGTCTCACTTGATAAATCAATCGTTGCATTGATAGTGAAAGTAATAAATGAAGGAGTATATTTCAAATGATGTAATGAAACCTGATCTGAGAGAAATATACTTTCGTAATACGACTAACGACTGTACACAGATATGTTAATAAAATAGGTAATTGTTTAAGACTGCTTACTTGTAGTGTGTGTCCTTTGATATTGAAATATATCGAGGACCAATAGAACTTGAATTCTGAGCCAATAAGGGAACTTCTGTTTCATCATTCAAACTGGTAGCAACAATTCCAATTTTTATTTAAGAAATGGAATTATACATTCGATCACTGTTGTCCATACATGAAAAGCTATGGCATAGTCGCGACTGAGGACACTTGCTTATAATACTGCCAGCTCGTTGTTAATATGCAGGTCAACATCAGAATGGAAAACAACCTGTTATATCTATGCACCTCACATTCTATGATAAGATTGTCTGAAGAGATTGATTTGAAATACACATGATATATTTTTTTAGGAAACTGTTAAGTGCATATAAGAAATAGAACTCACAATAACTATTTTCAATGAATGTACTAATCTGCATAGATGGAAATGATTGTATGTCTCTGTATAGGGTACTGCATAGATTAAAATCACAGTGTATATGAATAGTAATTATTATTTTTAAAATAAGTAACCTATTGAAGAGCACAGGCGCGGAAATATATTCGTTTCACACATTACATCAAGCGAACTTATTAATATTCTAAGAACACTCCTTTACATCGTGAGAAATTTAACACAAATGATTGCAGATGTCACTGCTTCACTGATGTTGCGTAATATCCATGGCTAGGAAAACTAAATCCCTGACCGACATTAATGATTTACATGTACTGACACAATATCTATCCTACAAGTATTCAGTTGAAAAGGATGAAACCCGCTATGCTAATTTGCTTTCACACAATTTGAAAGTTTCAAGTCGTTTCTTTAACTGTAAATAGAAAATAGTGTGTATAATCATGAGTTTCTATCGAATTTTAACTGAATTTATCTCAGGAAGAGTGTATGCCATATACAGTAAAGAGCAGGTGGCAAAAGGTGTCTCTTCACACCGGGTCTAAATTACATTTTGATCACGTCTCAAATATTTAAATATTGCTTAGTGTTATTTAATATCAGTATTATTTAATATCTAATATTTAATATCAATATATCAGTGCAATTTAAATTTAATATCCACAGTTACTGTGCTCTCAAATACTTGAGTCCAACTAGGTGCCAGTTGTTCTATATTCTTCTGCACTATTTATCTAAAAGCATTAAAAAGATAACGAATCATACTGAGACTTCTTCCTCCTGTTCGACAGAAGAAAGTCGAGGGGAACCTAAAGCAATGTGTTTCTACTAAGAATTACATACGAAATATAAAGTCTTCAGCAAACTCACCGCAATCCAATATCTAATAAAATAAACAATCTTCAAAACATAAATAAAAATAAAACGTTCGTTATATGAGGAGTGGGATATTTTTGAAATAAACTATAAATTTGGACAGAATTTATTATTCATACGCTTTACAAGGTCAATAAAGATATTTGTAGAGTAGATAATACGAGCTCATTTACTCTTTATTCTTTTATTTGTTTCAGTCATTTGACTGCGGCCATGCTGGAGCACTGCCTTTAATCGAACAAATCGAAACCAGGACTTATTCTTTGTAAGCCTGGTACTTATTCTATCGGTTTTCTTTTGCCGAGCCGCTAAGTTACGTGGACACACCAACATCGTGAACACTCCAACATCGGTTGACAAGCGATGGTGGGGGACAAACACAGACAAACAAATACACACACACACTCACACACACACACACACACACACACACACACACACACACACACACACACACACACACACACACACACACACACACACACACACACACACACACACACACACACACACACACACACACATATATATATATATATATATATATATATATATATATATATACGGCGGGCGTCTTTCAGTTTCCGTCTACCAAATCCACTCACAAGGCTTTCGTCGGTCCGAGGCTCTAGTA
The DNA here is from genome assembly GCF_046866305.1 of Octopus bimaculoides. NCBI lineage: Eukaryota > Metazoa > Mollusca > Cephalopoda > Octopoda > Octopodidae > Octopus > Octopus bimaculoides. The sequence continues at coordinate 134,939,743 of NC_142930.1, forward strand.
GAAGACACTTGCCCAAGGTGCCACTGAATCCGGAACCATGTGGTTCGTAAGCAAGCTACTTACCATACAGCCACTCCTGCGCCCACTCTGCTAATGATTCCTTAAAAAAAAAACCTCATTAACCGATGTCACCAAATACGGAAAGGTAATCTCTCAAGGTTACTGTCTACAATGTGACTTTTCTCAAAATCGATTGAAGTAAGCATTTTTAGTTTTAATCCTTTTATCTATGATGCAACCCGGTGCTCAACGTCGTTTTGCGTTGAACCTACACAGTTAACTGGGTTACAGTCAGATCTCACCTCATTCAGAATCAGATGCGATAGTATGAGTATATAATAAATGTAACTGACACGGAAACATCAGAAGCGTAAATATTTATCTAAAAATATTAGCATAAATAATTATTATGAATGTCTGATTAAAGAAATCGAACTTGATTTTTAAATTTCAATTATAAGCCGTTATCATAAAGTACCACTTATAAGTAACTGTAATATGAATTTGATGTAGTTGTGACGCCAACTTATATGTTGGGTAATTGAAAACTTCACTTGTTGATTTCGTTTGTGTTTTTTTTTATTATTATTTCTAAAGTACTCTATAGAAAGAATTACCTCTTTGCATGCGAGCATCATGATTTATAGTATGATGCTCCTACGAACGAGTAGTGATATATCTACATATTGTTACATGAATATAATTTTACCACAATGCTCTACGCAAACTATGCACAAGAATAAAAGACCAGGTTTTATCGATCAAGTAGGCGATACTAAGCGTTGCTTGGATTTCAACAAGGTTCTATTGTGTGGTAGCAGGTGGTGCTAGCTTTTCTGTTCAAAATTTATGATGTTCATGAAAAGTGACATGAAGTCAGAGAAATTGCCATGTTTACTGAGAATTTCTATGAATAATTTATGTCTCTAGTGGATCGTTTAGCTTTTCTCGTTCGTTTCTGTTTTCTATTGTCTTTTATATTTTTATTTTTCGTCTGTATTTTTCCTCTCTTTTCGCAATAAGTCATTATGAAGACAAGCAGTTTAGAAACATACATTATTTCTCACTCATCACTAATAATACAGCAACTACAAGGAACGCTGTTATTAATTATAATTAACGTGATTATCATCATTATTATCAGCTTCAATATCATTTACGCTATCGTTCACAAGACCAATACCTACAACACAGTAGCGTATGACTTGCTGGAAGCAGCAACTAAATCTTTCTCAAATTGCGCTCTACTGTCATTAATACAAAGTGGAAAATTCACTTAATGTAGTCTGCGATAAACTAAGTCTGAAAGGATGTGACTGTGTATACCTAATATAGTTTTACCAATGCTAAAACAAGAAAAAGAATCGTCATAGATTTATTATTATCATTATTATTTTTTTTTTTTTTTAACAAATGTAATACATGCTTCGTCTTAACTATCCCCATGTGTTATTTCTTTCCTCTTACCCTCCTTTCATAATTTTTACTTCTTTATCATCACTCTTATTCACACAAATTTAATGATGCCACACAGTGACAGAGTAGGTGAAAGTGAATTAAACCTGAAAGATTTTTTTCATAAGCTATCAAGCATTTTTCAACTCATAAAATTCTTTCATATTCTAGAGACGAATTACAACCAGCATTAACTTTGTGGTATCATTTAAAGTATAGTGATGCCTCTATGCATAACCTCATCCTTTCTACTTTAGTCACACGGCTTTGAGTTTGTGGGGAAGCAGACAGTCGATCACATCAACTCGTACTTAATGTATCGATCCCGAAAGGATGAAAGGCAAAGTCGACCTCGGCAAAATTTGAACTCAGAACGTAGCGACTGGCGAAATACCGCTAAGCATTTCACCTGGTGTGCTAACGATTCTGCCAGCTCGCCAGCTTTGCATAACATAATCCTAGTCAGGTCAACAAAACTGGCCATTTGCCAGTGTACCTCCCTTACCAGTCGACAGATACGTGGTTTCATTTTCTAGAGAGAGTAATTGTTTCAGCCTCTGCCTACTGGCTACATTAGCAACCTTTGTACCACGCACAGGCAAGTAAATTCCATGCAGAAAATCTTCGTTCATATACCTGTCCAAAATTATCTCAAATCCCAAAATAACACCTTTACCTAATTACATACACATACATATAACACAGACACGCGCACACAAACGATTGTCTATATGTCTATTCGGCTGTGTGTTTGAAGTTGAGCGTGTATTTACTTGTTGATGTGTACATGGAAAAGGGACAGATGTTCTATGTTGCAAGCTGTCATTTTGCACTTCAAGAATAACTGTGGTGTGATTTCGACCGGATGATTGTTGTCTACGACGTTGGTAGGTGGAGGGTAGTCACCTTTGTAGCTTGGAAGTCTTTGACAATTTTTGAACGATCTGCTTCATCTGGTGTGAATAAACATTTACAGAATATAGCCAGATATATGTTGATATGAATTTGCGCCATTTTACTTCCGCGTGTACTCCTTAGAGCTGGCACAGTTTTCATTATCTCAAACCACCCTGGTCAGAAAAGCATAAGTAAGAGTGAACAACTACCAGATTTCTTTTTATTCAGTGATGTTAATAGAATATTGTCAATTACTGATATTATTTTTGCATTTTTACTCCATATTTGATCTTACATTCGCTTTCCCAATTTTAGAAGTTTTGCCTATTTAATATCTTTCGATAACTACTTCATTTTTGCAAAGGTTGGACAGGAATTATCATTGTTATTGTTTCTTAACCAACATACATTATTCATTTATATTCCCCGCTCTACGTCATTATTTTTCAACTTTAAATTGAACAAAATTATGATCGGTCCCACAATATAAAGAATCTCAGGCCGAAGTCTGTATTCTCGATTTCTCTGCGCGTGTTGTGACTTTTAGTTACTTTTTTTTTCTTTTCATTATCTTCCACTTCCTCTACTCTTGCCAGATTTGGTACAGCAGCTACTATATTTACCACCTTATAAGCAGAATTGATATACTTGTTTACAATTCAGTTTTGACGTTTGCATTACATTTTATGTTTACCCAAATATTATAGGTCTCAGTTCGTTCATATTTTCAAATCTCTATGAATTCAACTTTTTATATAATCTTTTGTCTATATCTTTTAGATATTTCTATTAGTGTCCCTTTAATCTCTACTGGACTCCCACTTAGTCTTACAATAGATATTTAATAACACTTTTCTAGTTGCAGGAGATTTCCTTTACTCCTATATTCGTGGTATATATGATATTTGAATATCAAGAAAGATGTATTCGAAACGTATTCAATATTCTTTTTGTATTCTTATCTCGTCTTCCTACTTCACTTAACTTCAGTAAGTTATTATTTGCTATTTACTGAAACAACAGGAGTATCGATTTCTACCTTATGTTTTATTATTTAGCTCTGCTTTATTTATCAATCTAATATATCTATTACATTCATTCCTAACTTTTTGTTTCATTAGCGTCTGTTGTATTTTGTCCAGTTCATTAACTCAAAAGTATTTCTAAGGCTGACTTGGCCCCATTGCCTTATTCATATTTCTGTGTCTAACCTGATATTTACCAACATAATTATTTATTTCCCTATCCTCAATGTTTCGGTAGTGATCTTTTCTAAACGCAACTTCATTTAGTTTCCCTACATAATCCCCGGACCCAAGCAAAATGGCTTCAACCTGTTTGCTATCTGCAGAGTATAGTTTGAGACCGTGCATATACAGGAAATTGTTTAAAGACATCTCTACATTTATTCAACTCAATTTGCTTTAAATGTTTGTTAAAATACACAGAGATCAGAGAGAGGGGGAAGGGAGAGAGAGAGGGAGAGGGAGAGAGAGAAAGAGAAAGAGAGAATACTTTGGACTCTCTCTGGTGAAATGTGTTACCATCACTATTACGTTTGCATTAATTTGGGGGTTCGTACAGCTGTCATCCATTTACGATGTATTTCATGTCTCTGTTTAGTAATACCTCTGTATTTACTCATGTATAATATTTCTATAAACCACCAGGGGGGGGGGGACAACTTCAACAGCTGTTTGGTAATCAATCTATGACAAGACAAGAGTCTTCTTTATGATCGCAACGTCTTCAGTCAAGGATTTATTATCAATAATTGATTTTTACACTGGAAGTTTGCTCTCTGTCTAAGGAATGCTGTCATGCTGGGACGGCTACTGCAGAATATGTGTTGGCGAGTCTTATCGACTCCATTACTTAATACAGTCTGGTACATATTTTATCAACCCCCAGTTTTCGAGTGAATGTGACATTTCTGACACCCTACATGTTTAATCTTGATAAAAAGCTGTTATTCATACAGCCAAATAAGGTGCAGATGTAGCTGTGTGGTAAGTGATTTTCATCCCAACTTCATGGTTCCGGGTTCAGTCCTACTGCATGTCAATTTGAGCAGGTGTCTTCTGATATACCTTCCGGCCGACCATAGTCTTCTGAGAAGACTTGGTAAATGGAAACTGATGAAAGAAACACGTGGAATATGAACATTTGTGTGTGTATCCTTGTGTCTGTTTGGCGTTTGGTGTTGGTTTATTTACGTCCTCGTAACCTTATAGAATAAGTGCCAGACTTGAAAAATAAGTACTGGGTTTGATCAGTTCAACTACTAACTCTGCAAAGCAGTGCTTCAGTATGGCTACATTCTAATGACCGAAACAAGTAGAAGGAAAGATAAAAGATAAGATATATTATTTTTAGTTAAAATGAAGTTATGTCTTTGAATATTGTTTATTGCCTGGAACAGCTTTCGCTTTCCTCAGAATCAATGTTAGTGGTATCAAGCACAGTACAAAGATCAGTGGGGACAGGCAGTCCCCTTGAAAGATGCCCCTCATAATTTCTACTGTCCCTAAGCATCTTCCTTATGCTGTCAAGTCCGTCTTCCAATTCACCATACTTTTCCCAAGCAATCGCTCAACGTTCGATGCAATACCAAGTAGGTTCTTACACTCCATAATCCAAGAATGTGGGATCATATCGTACGCCTTACGATAGTCGATCCCTAACATGGCTAAGTTACTTTTCCTCCTGTTGCAGTCTCTAGGTGTAGTTTTGTCTATCAGGAGTTTATACTTGGTACCTCTGCACTTACGCTTATTATTATTATGTTTTTTCTTCTTCTTCTTTCTTCAAATTTTCTTCCATTTCTCGCCGAGTGTTTTCCGTACACCTAGGGCAGAGAAACTTGTTGTATACATTCCCAGTTTACACACGCAAATTCACAGGTAAAACATGTATTTAAGAAAAAAAAAATTCATGAATGGATGCTGTTTTCACAGCGATAATGCTCTTCTCAGTACATGAGTCGTTCCAGTTAGCACGATTTTTTGCACTTCCTGTAGGGATGGTAAGCCTGGTATCATTTTCAAATAGGTTTCAGTACCTTTTTTATCATTCCTAGAGATCCTACAATCACTGGTATGGTAGTCGCCTTGAGGTGCCACATTTTTTCACTTTCTATTAGCAAGTCTTTATATTTACTGATCTTGTCAAAATCTTTCGCCGCTATATTATGATCAGAGGGAATACTCATGTCAATTAATAAACATGTCTTCTTTGTCTGATCTTTTATAATAATATCCGGTTAATTAGCTTTTATAGTTTTGTCGGTATGTACGGGGAAGTCCCAGAGAATCGACACATTTTCTCCCTCAGTTACAGCTTCAGGATGGTGTTTATACCATTTGTCAGCGGTTTTGATTTTATAATGCTGACATATTGTCCAGTGTAAATATTGGCCGACTTTGTCAAGTCTTGCTTTATATTCTACAGGTGCTAAGACTCTACACCCTGAGATTAGGTGGTCTATAGTTTCAATCGCATCGTTACAAAATCGGCATTTTGGGTCAGCTCCATTTTTTATCACATTGGCTTGGTAGTTCCGGGTTAATAAGCTTTGGTCTTGAGCAGCTAATATGAAACCTCCACTCTCTGCTTTTAATCCTGAGCTTCGTAACCATTGATGCGTGCGTTTCTGGTCGACATCAGCTTGTTTGCTACGAGCCACATACTTGCCATGCAGAGATTTCTGTTCCCATCAGCTAGCTAATTTTTCATGTGCTTTTGTCTTGGCAATTAATTTTATTTCCTTTGCAGCAGCAGCAGTTGGCGCATTTCCTTCAACCTGATCAATCTGGTAGGTATTTAACAGATCAGTAGCGAATTTTTTGCTCTCTTTCAGTATAGAGTGAAGTTTTTTCGGTCTTTCATGTTTTTCAACAAGTTTCAGCATCCAATCGTTGGTTGTTTCAAGGTATTTGGCCAGTCCGATTGTGGTGGTTTTGTACGTAAGTTCAAGCTGGATCACGCCTCGACCTCCCTGAGCTCTGGGAAGGTAAAGACGATCCACGTCTGCCTTTGGATGATGCATCTTATTACAAGTCAGTAGCTTGCGGATTTTTCTATCAATTTTGACTATTTCACTGGTATTCCAGTTAAGCACATTGAAGCTATAAAGAACAACTGGGACTGCTAAGGAATTTATGGCTAACACATTATTGTATGCATTCAGCTCAGACCTTATTGTATGCATTCAGCTCAGACTTCTATAACATTCCTTCCTAACCTTCTCTTTCATGCTTGCATGTTGGATACCAGAGCCTTCATTTATTCCTAAGTATTTATAGGTTTGTTCCTGCTCAAGTTCTTTTATTACTGTTTCGACATCTAATTCTGTTGAACTTGACTTTACTAGTTTCCCTTTCTTAAAAGTGGCTTTGGCACACTTTTCAAGGCCAAACTCCATTCCGATATCATCAATGAATCCTTTTACAGTATGTAGTAGTCCTTGAAGCTCTTCATCATCTTTGCCATATAGCTTTAAATCATCCATATAAAATAGATGGCTTATTTTCTTGTTGTCAATTTTGTAGGAATACCTTGTTCTATTCAGTTCACGTGAGAGTGGTATTAGTGCTATGCAGAAAATTAGTGGTGAAAGCGAGTCACCCTGGAAAATGCCACAGTTTATGCTAATATTGTTTGAGTGCAATACTCCATTAGAATGATATAATTGCAGCTTCGTGTTCCATAGTGACATATTATACTTTAAAAAATCTGAAATCACACGAGAAATTTTGAAACTGTCCAGCAATTTCAGAATCCACGAATGTGGTATGCTGTCAAAGGCTTTTTTTATAATCAATCCATGAAGAGCTGAGATTTCTGCGCTTGTTATGGCAGTTCTCAAGGATCATGCGATTAATTAAGAGCTGATCTTTGCATCCGTATGAGCCTCGTCTGCATCCTTTTTGTTCAGTGGGAAAGAGGTTATTCTCTTCCATAAACGTATGTTTTTTCCACTAGAATAGATGTCAAAATCTTATAGGTAGTAGACAAACATGTTATAGGCCGGTAGTTTTTTTGGTCTTTGATTTCGTTTTTTTCGGGAGGAGGTAAGTAATACCATTTGTCATCCAATGGGGAATTCTTTCTGGGTCTTTCATAATACTATTAAATAGTATTACTAACATTTTGTGTGCGGACGAGAGTGATGAGAGCCAGAAATTTGGTACTATATCAGTACCAGGGGATTTCCACTTATGAGCCTTCGTTAGTGCCTTCCTTAGGTCGGCGATTGAAATGTCTTCCCATACCTGTTCTTGTAGATTTTTGTAGGCATCTTGGGTGCGTTTGATCCAGTCTGCATTTTCATTGTATGGTTTCTCATCACTCCAGATCCCTTTCCAAGAGTTTTCAACTTCTTCCATTAGGGGTGGATTTTCAATGGTTATTTTTTCTTTCCCTATTCCCTGTAAAATGATTTGGCATTGGATTTGAACATCTTATTTTGCCTGTAGAATCTGATTCTTTTCTCAAATCTGCGTATTCTCTGAGCCTTCGCTTGAACTTTTTGTTTAAGTGTTTCATTCGCTGACATTAGTTCTTCTCTTGTTGAGAGTCCATATTTTCTCACGATCTTCCTGCTTTTTCTTGATCTTATATCATTTCCAGAGATTAGCTCAGTTAATATTGATATCTCCCTTCGCAACGATTCAATCTCAGTTTCAATTCTACTCCTCCAGTTTGATTTTCTTTTCGAATTTGGTATTGTTGGCTTTTTGGGTGTTAAACAGCGTCTTTCGATTACCTTAGCAATAGAGTAAATAATTTAATTTAATTTATTAAGATCGGGTTTTAGTTGTTGTATGATCTCTTGTGTAACACAGTTGCCAATTTTTATTTGCGTTTTATGTTGGTGAGCATTTGGTAGTTTATGGAGTGGTTCCCTATCATTCATATTTGTATGCCCTACAACTGCAAGCTCATTCAGAACTTCCTGCTTCATTTCAGTGATAGATTTTCTGTGTTGTTCAGCAAATATGTGGTCTTCAAATTCTATTTCGACATCATTTTCCTGGCTGTTTTCCCTAGGGTCATTATATTCTCCTTTTTCTTCAGGCTCTTGAGTGGTTTCGGCAGATGGTCGCCTTTCAGTCAATGATTGTGGTCCAACGTTCCTCTTCTCTGCTTCATTATTTCTTTCATGACTTATATTTAGGTCATTCTCTACCGCTCTTTTAATAGAGGTCAATTCTGCATCTGTGAGTCTGGTATTTCTGAGGATATCTCTTCTAACATTTGCTAATCTGTTTTCATCCAGGTTTGGTCTGCTAGCTGGATTCCGGCTCCTCCAAATTTTGTAGGAGTTTGCGGCGTGTTTCTCTTGGATTGGCCTACTTAATGCAAATAAGCGTATATTACTTCTTTATATTCTTCCCCGTTCCATTTAGTTCTTTTACATTTTTGATTTTGTGGTCGTTGTGGTGGTGAACTTTGGGGGCTTAATTTGGGACAAATCCCGTGTAAGTGACCTTCCAGGTTCGTATTCGGGGAAGATATTCTGCCATTTGAAAATTGTTCGTCGTCAGGCTGACAGATTCCTGACAGGCGCGCTTCCATTATAACCATTGGACAAGCGATTTGGTGTACTGTCTGAAATTTTTTTTAAGTAAAGTTAAATTCTAATTAAATTTTCATTTTTTTAAAAATTTTATTTTACAATTTTTTTTTTTTAAATATTTGTTTAGCCACTAATCTTCATACAGGGGCCGCGTTTATCATCATTAGCAGCAGCAGCACCACCACTACCACCAGTAGTTGTAGTAGCAGCAGCAACATCATTATCAGCAGCAGCAGCGGCAGTGGTAATAGTAGTAGTAGTGGTAACCGCAAATCAGCAGTACCAGTAGCAGTAGTAGCAGCAGCAGCTGTAGTAGTGGTAGCGGTAGTAGCAGCAGCAGCGGTGGTAGCAGCAGTAGTAGTAATATCAGTAGTAGTGACAGCAGCAGCAGTGGTAGCAGCAGCGCAGTAGTGGTAGCAGCAGCAGCGCAGTAGTGGTAGCAGCAGCAGCGCAGTAGTGGTAGCAGCAGCAGTAGTAGCAGTAGTAGTAGTGAGCAGCAGTAGTAGTGGTAGTAAGTGCGGCTCATGTATTTTTTTTGTTTGTTTTTAGTGAGATGGGACGGGATCGGTCAAAAAGAGTTCAAATGTTTAGTACTACTAACAACGAGCAACGGCAACAGTGACCTTGACCTCAAGAAAAATTAAGGAAGGGCCGACTTACTCTGTTCTGTATTATTTGTGAATAGAGAAGTTGTGTTCGACCAGAGAGAATCTATTATTATTATTCGTCTTTAATTGATATTAGCCCTTGTGGCCAATAAAACGAATTAATTATTATTCCACGTGCATTTCTGTTATTGCATATTTCAGCTAGTCAGGGAGAAAATAAAGGTAATATTGTAGAAATTAAAGTTGACTTTTCTAGAGATGTTCTTTTGTATGTCCAGTTAGAGAAAACAGTTGTGTTTTTGCAATAAAAAAAAAGAAAAAATAAGATGCTTACATTTCTGAATACTCGGGGAGAAAGGAAAGAAAAAACAAGAGTCAAATTTTCACAGAAAGTTTTAAGATTCACCGAAGATGGTCTTTTGTATGTCCACACAGTGAAAACTATTATTATTATTATTATTAGATCGTACTTAGATAGATTTTTCTGTAGGCCAGCGGATAAGGATAGCATAGGGTGTCCACAATTCAACATAGTCGGCTACACGGACCACAAATTCGTGATCTGTACGGTCGACTTAGATAGGCTCCATAGACAAGGCCCCGGTTACTGGAAGCTAAACACGTCGACAACTGCGTGCAAAGCCTACAGAGACCGGATTAGTTTATTAGTTAAGAGGGCTTTAACCGGGGCAATCATCAACAACAACTGGTGGTTCGCCCTGAAGCGGGCAATTAGAGCAGAATCAATTAGGTTTAGTAAGGCTCTAGCTGTAGAACGTAAGAAAACAGAGCGGGATTTAGTTAACAAACTAGACGAGGCTCTTGGGACAGGCATCGCAACCGACGTGTTAGCAGCGAAGTTGGCCCTCGACCAACACTTTGATGCCAAGTATGAAGGCTGCGTTGTCAGAGCTAAAGCACTTTCGGTAAGCGGGGAGGGGACTAAGGCCGCTCGATGGGCCCGCGTGGTTGAGGCGAAGCGTGGCAACAGAGCGACCATTCGGTCTTTGGTGGACCAGAACGACTGCGAGATTTCGGGACCGAAGCAGATGTGTTCGGCCTTTCAGCAGCACTTTGCTCAATTGTTCGGGACAAACGGTAGGACGGACGACGGAACAGATTTCGGTGTGTACCTAGACGGCCTGCCGCAACTCTGGACCAGTGAGGCCGAGTGCTGCGAAGGACCGATATCTGCCTGGGAAGTACGGGAAGCGATGAAAGGCTGCACGAGAGGTAGCTCGCCGGGTTTGGATGGTCTGCCTTACGAGCTTTATACGTCAATGCCAGACTTGTTTGCGGGCGTCTTGGCAAACGTCTACTGCAACTGGCAACAAAACGGGAGAATTCCTGCTTTTGTTTGTCGGGGAGTGGTGGCTTTGCTAAGAAAGGACCCAAACAAGGGGGACATTATAGGGAACTTTAGGCCCATCACTCTGCTCAACACAGAGTTGAAGATCTTGGCCAAGGTGCTAGCCAAGAGATTGGCGCCTGTCGTGGGCAAACTGATCGGCAAGGCGCAGACATGCGCTGTGCCGACTAGGTCTATCCCCGACAACCTCCATCTCATGCGCTACATCATAAAGAGAATGGGTAACGAAGCTGGCGCGGGTGGGGCTTTGATCAATTTAGATCAGTCTAAAGCCTTCGATAGGGTCGACCATCGATACCTGGCAGCTGTTCTCAAGGCAGCTGGTTTCGGTCCGGTCTTCCGCGGGTGGATAGCTGCTTTATACAGCGGCATCTGCTCGGTCATACGGGTGAACGGCCATCTATCGGAACCGTTCAACATCTCGCGTTCGGTTCGCCAAGGGTGTCCTCTCTCCTCCCTTCTGTATGTATTGACTCTCGAGCCATTACTGCGGAAGTTGGAGGCTTTGAGGGGCGTCCCGCGTGATGTGGGATGTGGAAGGAGCGTGTCTGCTTATGCCGACGACGTTACCGTGATGGTGTCGAGCCACAGGCATATTGACCTGATTGGCGAGACACTAAACGAGTATGAAGCGGTGACAGGTGCGAAAATTAACGCGGAAAAGTCAATGGGCTTGCAACTAGGCACCTGGAGGGGCAGGTCCATGCCGTCCAACAGCGTCGTAGGGCGCTGGACAGACGGACCCGTTAAACTGCTCGGGGTCTGGTTCGGTCCGGACCTCCAGTTGGAGAAAAACTGGGAAGAAGTGACGAACAGGGTGGCCAACCTCACCCAGAAATGGGCTGAGAGGAAGCTCTCCTTGAAAGGTCGAGCGGAGGTAGCGAATGCGTACATCGCATCCGTCATCTATTACCGTTTGACCGTCGTCCCTTGTCCCGACCGCTGGTTAACCAAGATAGTACGCTTGCTCTTCAACTTTTTGTGGAAGGGTCAGATACCACTGGTCAGGCGCTCCATCTGCTGTCAACAGCCGCTGAACGGGGGCCTTGGCATGCCGTGGTTGCTGATGCGCAAACATGCGCTCAGGCTACGACATCTCAGGCGCTTCCTGGACGGTGAACAGGTGTGGTCGCCTTTCGTCAGACGCGATTTTCCGCAGCTCGTTTCTTTAACAGAGCTGCAATCCTGGATCAAACGTAGACCGAGAAAGGGCCCTTGGCACCTCGAGTGCCGCCAAGCTCTCACCGCCCTCAGTCAGGCGGGCAGTGCGATCGGTAGTAGATCCACTCTAGCTTTCTATAGAGGGTTAGTGGGAGAAAAGTGCGACGACGTTCTCGGGGAAACTCTAGGCGTCGAGGATAATCAGCTAAGCAGTCTGTTCAGGAGAACTTTCGGGCCGGGGCCCATGGATAATTTCCAAAGGTCCCTCGCCTGGCAGTGCTACCGAGGTGCGCTACCTGTTCGAGATAAACTCTACCGACATGGAAGTGCCGTCAACCGGGCCTGCCCGAGGTGCGCTCAAGACGACGAAACCGTTCTGCACGCACTCGTCCAGTGCCCGAGCATTGCTGACCTGTGGGTCTATATCGAACAGCTACTGTCACGTGTAGGACGGATCCGGCTATCAGCTGGATCCATCGTGAGAATTGATCCGCCGACCTCCTTTAACCAGGAGGGCAAGGCAATTTTCCTATGCCTAGTGGCTGTAGCGAAAGAGGTGATATGGTGGACCGGTTTGAAAGGGTTAAAGACAGACACTTTCCTCTTTGGCCAAGGCCTCATCAACTTTTTCAAGTTCCACTTGAAAAGGAAGGTGAGAGTAGAGAGGGAAGTGCTGTCTCATAGCAAATTCGTTGAAAGATGGGTGACTGTTGGAAAAATGGCCAGTATAAACAGACCAATTCTGAGAATACACCTGTAGAAAAAAAAAAAAAAGGTAATGTAAAAGGAGAAAGGGCTCTATACCCCTTTCTTATTTTTTCTGACCAGGCTCCCGTGGTTTTATGGGTTTTTCCACGTGTAACCTTTCCTTTTTCGAAGCGCCTCCCCCTTTGGGAGTTCTACTTATTTATTTATCTATTTATTTATCTATTTATTCATCATATCTTTCTCCGTTTTCTTCCTCTGTTTAGACGAACTTTCCTACCTTTTCGAACAAAACCTTTTGTAACCTTCGTCCTGTCTTTGTACTTATATGTCTTTAATTGATATTAGCCCTTGTGGCCAATAAAACGAACGAATTATTATTATTATTATTATTATTATTATTATTATTATTATTATTACTATTATTATTATTATTATTTTTTTTATCTTACGTGTTCTTATAGCACCACGACGTACAACTTGATATTTATAAAACGTGTGAAATATTGCACTCTAAGATTGTAGAATTGTGTTTTTATAGTGTATAAACGCTGCTTCGTTATGAGATACCGTTTCTTTTTCTGGTGATAATTTAGTGTTTCACGTGTTGTATGAGAATGTGTGATATTCGATTCATTTATAGCTGCTCATTGGATAAATTATATTCAATATATATTGCTTAATTTTGTTACTTGATATTTGTGATTCGAATGTGCTTTGTGATTGCTTTTGTATATTTTAATATCTGGATTTAATGTACGATAGGCAGTGTTCATTTTGTGTGGTATGATATAGTTCAGTCATCTGCAAGTGTAAGGGCTGTGTTATTTTATTGAATATTCATTGTCCAGAATTGTTATTTTGTTGTGTCGTTTCATCGCGTAGCCAATATATAGAATAAGGTTAAGGCGGTGAACTGGCAGAATTGTTAGCACGCCGGGTGATATGCCCAGCGGTATTTCGCCTGCCGCTACGTTCTGAGTACAAATTCCACCGAGGTCGACTTTGGCGTTCATCTTTTCGGGGTCGATTAAATAAGTACCAGTTACGCACTGGTAATCATCTTAATTCTTTTCTCTCTCCTTGTTTGTCCGCTCTATGCTGAGCCCCTTGTGGGCAATAAAGAAATAAATATGTAGAATAATGCTATGCGCAGTAAGTGTGTACTATTTGAGCTCTATTGTTGAATTGAAAGTGTGTTCAGTTGCATGTGATCTAAATCCAGGTTAGCTATGTTATAAAATGTGTTAAAAGTTCTAGGTTGTGATTGCTATACTCTAATCATCTCGCCATTCTCCACAAACTTTCCGTGTTTAAACATCTAAACTAGATCTAGGTTCAAATGCTATTCAAGCGTCCCCCATTCTCTCCCTCGCTCGCTCTCTCTACACTCTCTCTTTCTCCTCCCCTTTCTCACTGCATACTTATATACGTACATGCACGCACACACTCGCATGCACACACACATACACATATGTCAGTGGAGGCGCAATGTCCCATTGGTTAGGGCAGCGGACTCGCGGTCTTAGAATCGCGGTTTCGATTTCGATACTGGGCGATGTGAGTGTTTATTGAATAAAAACACTTAAGACTTTACGAGGCTCTGGCAGTGGGGTGGTAGCGAACTCTGCTCTACTCTTTCACCACAACTTTCTCTCACTCTTTCTTCCGGTTTCTGTTGCACCTGTATTTCAAAAAGCCAACCTTGTTACACTCTGCCACCCTGAATCTCCCAGAGAACTACGTTAAGCGTAAACGTGTCTGTGGAGTGCTCAGCCACTTGCACGTTAATTTCACGAGCAGGCTGTTCCGTTGATTGGGTCAATCGGATCCTGCGTCGTCGTAACCGACGGAGTGCCGCAGTACACACACGTTTATGTATGAAGACTTATATGTTTTATGGCATTAATACTGTATGACTAGAGAGAGTAAATATCAACCATAGAAAGCCTCAAGCATCTTTAACGGTATTTACATTTATTCTGGACTGTATTTCATCAGAGAAAAGTTGGGGATAACTTATATATATATAACTTAGATAACTTAGATAACTTAGATTGGTTTCGGGCATTATTGGCCCAGACCATGACTAACCCAGTAGCACCGAATGCAAAAGTCTTTTAGTTAATTATTTCGGGACAATATGGACAACTCAAGCAGAGAGTTGTTGATAGAGACGTATCCACGTGTAGGTGATTTATCCGCAAATTTCCTGGAGGAATTTTTGCTGGTACCATTTGAAAGTTGTGGCGTCTTTCTCTACTTTATTTCGGGATAACATTGAAAAGTGCAGGACCATTTGCACTGAAGGAATGTATATATATATATATATATATATATATATATATATATATATATATATATATATATATATATATATATATATATATATATATATATATATATATATATATATATATATATATATATATATATATATATATATATATGTATAACAAAGGAAAGGTGTAAGATAGCGCACGAGTGCAAATATATATGAAAGAAGGTTTGAAAATGCAATCTTAAAGATGTTTATTCACTTGACCGGTTCCACGTTTTTAGAAAAAGATTGTCAAAAGTAAAATGTAAACTTTGTATAAGCTTTGTTGTGTTAAGTACAGGTTGTAACAGAAGTATTAAGATACATCTATACATTATTTGGTGGAAGCGCAATGGCCCAGTGGTTAGGGCAGCGGACTCGTGGTTATAGGATCGCAGTTTCGATTCCCAGACAGAGCGTTGTGAGTGCTTATTGAGCGAAAACACCTAAAAGCTCCACCAGGCTCCGGCAGGGGATGGTAGCGAACTCTGCTGTACTCATTCACCACAACTTTCTCTCACTCTTTCTTCCTGTTTCTGTTGTGCCTGTAATTCAAAGGATTAGCCTTGTCACACTGTGTCACGCTGAATATCCCCGAGAACTACGTTAAGGGTACACGTGTCTGTGGAGTGCTCAGCCACTTGCACGTTAATTTCACGAGCAGGCTGTTCCGTTGATCGGATCAACTGGAACCCTCGACGTAGTAAGCGACGGAGTGCCAACAACAACAACAATACATTATTTGATAATAACAAGAATATATTTGAAACAGTTTAAAAGAGAGTATTCAAAAAAAGTGTTTGGTAGTATATATATATATATATATATATATATATATATATATATATATATATATATACCCAGAAGGAGCTATATTTAAGAATTTACAAAAAATTGGAGAGGAACTGACCCATCTTTTTAACATGTTTTCTCTCTTGTATGTAGCTAGGGAATGTTTGCTATTTTAAGGGACAGTATGGGAGGCTGGTTGGGATGGGTGGACCCCCACCCCAACCACCGTTCCACACGGCCCCTGGGTGTTTTCACTCCTTAGATATGGAGCAGGGGTAATCGCATGGACAGTAGACGAATTAAACAACTTATACAGAAAGACAAGGAAGTTGCTGACTACATATGGGATACTCCAGCCAAAAAGTGACACAGACAGACTGCATGTACCTAGAAAAAGAGGGGGAAAATGACTGACTGAATGCAAAGACAGCGTTAGAGTAGGAGAAAATAACAAATAACATTGCATGGTACGTAAAAAATGCGACAGAACTGCTATTATTGGAAGTAAGAAGGTCAAGCTTGTGCGGGATGAAAGATTGCAAAGATAAAGCACCGTACAAGAAATTGAAAATGAATGAAACTGAAAATAGGTGGGTAAAGAAAGGAACGCCTGGATATTTTCACAGAGATGTTGAAGATAAGGCAGACAGAGAAAATAGATGTTCTATGGATGAATAAAAGTGATTTAAACCAGAAACAGAGGCTCTAATCTGTGCTGTCCAAGAGCAAGCACTATGAACAAACTACATCAAATACAGAATAGACAACACATCAGAAAGCGATAAGTGCAGAATTCGTGGGGAAAATAGTGAAACCGGTTGGCATACTACTAATCAATGTACGCCACTAGCCCAGAAAGAATATAAGAGACGTCACGACAATATAGCAAGGATTGTCCTTTGGAAACTTTGCAACAATTATTGACTTGGCAGAGCAAAAAAGTGGTACGAATCTAAACCCGAAGGCACCATCGAAAATGAGAATGCAAAAATCCTATGAGATTTTATGATTCAGACATAGTGTCAATTTAGAAAAAAAAAACAAACAAACGATGCTGGGTCATAGATAATTGTCGGAGCCCTAGGAACAGTGAGTAAAATTCTTGAGAAGTACATGATAAATATTGCAGTCCCTCTTGATCAAAATATTGTCAAAAAATGAAGTACAGACATTGGCAAAGTACGAAGACCTCCAAATTGAAGTTTTCAAAATGTGAAGCATGACGGGGAAAACAATACCAAAAAAAATTGGAGCAATGGGCATGATATTTCGACATTCTTTTAATTTTGACTCTATATCTTCAGGAGGAGTTACCTCAATCCTTTCTATATTAACCAAAATGAAGTAGATTGACAAATTTATTTTTTGAACCAGTTGAAGACACACGAGATGTCGAAATATCGTTCACCAGATAACAAATGGCACTTTTCTTTTAATTTTGACTCTATATCTTCAGGAGGAGTTACCTCAATCCTTTCTATATTAATAATAATAATAATAATAATAATAATAATAATAATAATAATAAAAAATATTCAGACAAATACATAACAAAAACACCAGTACTAACAAATACATATAACATACAGAAAATTGCACTACTGGGCACTGCACACATCCTACGCAAAACACTTTCAATACAGTAACCATAGGAGCATCACAGCAAACCACAGCACATACCCAAGGCACACAGAGCTGCGCTCGGTAGTGGAGTGAAAGCACGTTATAAAATAAAACTACTGAACAATACTACTACTACTACTACTACTACTACTACTACTACTACTACTACTACTACTACTACTAATAATAATAATAATAATAATAATAATAATAATAATTATAAAGACCATGAAGAAAAAAAAATGCTTTCTAATTGATGTATCAATACCAGCAGATGACAACGTCTATCTAAAAGAAATGGAAAAACTTTCAAAATACAAAGACCTGGAAATAGAGGTAACTCGAATGTGGAATCTAAAAACAGAAACAATTCTTATTATAGTAGGTGCCTTAGGTATAATAAAAAAATATTCAGACAGATACATAACAAAAACACCAGGACTTACAAATATATATAACATACAGAAAATTGCACTACTGGGCACAGCACACATCCTACGCAAAACACTTTCAATACAGTAACCATAAGAGCACCACAGCAAACCACAGCACATACCCAAGGCGCACAGAGCTGCGCTCGGTAGTGAAGTGAAAGCACGTTATAAAAATAAAACTACTGAACAACAATAATAATAATAATAATAATAATAATAATAATAATAATAATAATAATAATAATAATAATAATAATAATAATACGGGCTGAATAAGATTCAGCACCGGGCTGAATAACAACATGGATGTGCTACACCGGGCTCCCTATACAAAAACATATCTAATCCAATAACATCGATGGAATTAGGCAACAGAACCGGTGGAAGATTTGAAGGAAGCGGTCTTTTAACGAAGATAATTTAAAAAAAAAAAAAATTTTATTCTTAAAAAATGAAATTTGACTGCAATACAAAGCACAGGTCCTCCTATGCACGATGTCTCAATGAAACACGTGCGATCACACACGCAAAACCAACACCGGAAAGTTTACAAACTATATAAAAAAGAAATGGAACAAAATAGTAAGTACATATATTGAATAATTACGCATACACTCGAACGTGTACACAATGATATATACGTTTTGATACCCATAGAACTACACATGCATCTTAATGTTTACTCAACTACGTGAAAATCACAGGACACATTCACGCATAAGAAAACACATATCACAAACGAAGCAAAACCAAAACTTTTTTTTTCTTCTTTATTTATCTTCATTTTGTGAACAAACACAGACAGTGAACCATTCATAAGTTTAAAACGCCACACACACACACACAAAAATACACTATGCCCGGAGATAAATCTATCAACAAAAAAAATACAGATGAATACCGATCTGCTAGCCTTAAAAAACTACGCTACGAGCAATGTTTACATGCTGAGAACTCGGTGACAGTGTTGTCTCAAAAAACTGACCCTAAACAGACAAATCTGTCCCCTAATGTCAACGCCAAAGCTCGTCATGCCTCAATGATAACAAGGCAGATCACAAACCAGATTGGTCATCGACCGAATCACGAAGGGCCACTTACTCGAAATAGATCTGCTAGCCTTAAGAAGCTACGTCACGAGAGCTCGGAGACGGTGTTGTCTCAAAAAATGTACCCTAAGCAGACAGATCCGTCCCCTAGCGTCAACGTCGAAGCTTGTTATGCCTCACTGTTAATAAAACAAAATATAAACCGGAATGGTCATAGACCGCGTTATAAAGGACCACTTACTCGGATAATGAACCAGATCCGAGACGAGAAATCTGCTACTGGTTCAAATCTTCCCGACACACAGGAGCTGGAAGTACCCCACAACCGGAATATTCCAACAGATGGCCATCCATGCTCGTCATCAAATAACCAAAAGAAAAAGAATGAAAAATGGTCTAGGGAAGATAATAAAGAAGTTCTTACAGCCTTCTACCATGCCATATATTTCCCTACAGATAAATCTAATACTGTACAAACCTACTTAAACTGGAAACAGAAACACCTTGAAGTAAGACCCTACATAGACAGTAACAAACTTGCCAACGTCAGAAGAAACATTATGAAAAAAAAATTACTAACTGAAGTAGAGATTGACCAAATTAAGCAAGCAGTAAAGGATAAAAAGAATGAAACTGCAGCTAAAGAAGATAGTACAGAGGAAATAATTATAAACCAGCCCAAGGCTGATGAAAATACAGTAATGATTGAAAGAGTTAAGGTAACTGATAGGCAAAGTGAAATACTCTCTGAACCAACCATAAACACTAATGCAGGTGAAAATCAAATAGATGAAGGAAGTCATACAGAAATCGACGCAACAGAACTACATGATCTAAAAAATCAAATCATGATTGAATGGCTGAAAATTAAAGAAACTAGTATGAATGAACGCGACACTCTCCCCAAAATTCGCAATTCTAACCGAAACCTGAAAATAATTGGTAAAATCCGCCTTGCACTTAAGGATATAATTTCAGCTAATGATGTTGATATTACAGATCTCAACCACCTGTACTATGCATCCGCAAGAATCTCAACGATTCTATGTGGTGAAAATATTAGAAAAAGACAACACTCCCACAAAAAGCCTTCTTGGCAAGAACGCATTCAACACCAAATTAAGCTGCTTAGATCTGACATAGAATGTTTGAAAAACCTTAAATTTGACAAGAGTATCAAACCTACAAAGACCCATAAACTAAAGAAAAAATATAATATGAAAACCATAGTTGACATTGATGCCACCATAGAAACCATCAAGCAAAAGGTATGTGCTAAAGCTGCCCGCATAGCAAGGTATGAAAAGCGTGTAAGATTCTTCCGAGATAATAACATGTTCAAAAATAACCCCAAAAATTTCTACAGGAAGATAGGGAAAACACCAGTAACAATAAAGTCTGTCCCATCAAAAGAAGAAGTGCAAGAATTTTGGAATAAAATCTGGGCAGAAGATAAAACACACAATGAAAAGGCCCCTTGGATTGATAGAATATCTACAGACCTAGACTCCTTAGAGGAGCAAAAGTGGGAGGGGGTCAGGGTAGAAGATATAAGATCTGCTCTCAGTAGGTCAAGCAAATGGAAGTCTCCAGGAAAGGATAAAATTCCTAACTTCTGGTTGAATGCCTTCCCAGAAAGCCATGAACTGCTAACAAAACTTTACAACGATGTTTTGCAAAATCCTAGTTTTGCAAAATCCTTTCCTGGAGACTTCCATTTGCTTGACCTACTGAGAGCAGATCTTATATCTTCTACCCTGACCCCCTCCCACTTTTGCTCCTCTAAGGAGTCTAGGTCTGTAGATATTCTAGTTTGATGCCCTCTTGGCTAGTTAATGGTTTAACATTCCAGCTTCCAAAAAATGAGGATACAAACGAACCAAAAAATTATCGCCCCATAACCTGCTTAACAACAATGTATAAGAAACTAACATCTGTCCTAACCGAGTACACCTATAGTTTTTTAATAGAAAGTAGCATATTCCCTAATGAGCAAAAGGGATGTAAACGTGGATCTTATGGTTGTAAAGATCAGCTACTCATCAATAAGATGATCTTAGAAGATTGTCACAAGCGACACAAAAACTTGTCAATAGCCTGGATAGACTATAAAAAGGCCTTTGATAGCCTACCACATAGCTGGATTAGGAAATGTCTGGAAATGTATAAAATAGCTCCTACTCTGCGAAACTTTTTATCTGTAAGTATGAGATCATGGATAACCACACTGATGTTGAACAATGACAATGAATCTCTAAATGCTGGAGATGTAAGAATTTCATGTGGCATTTTCCAGGGTGGCTCACTATCACCACTCCTCTTCTGTCTAGCCTTAATACCGCTCTCAAAATTGCTCAATGATGCACAGTATGGTTATAAAATATCTGATAAAAATATAAATCATCTCATTTACATGGATGATTTAAAGCTCTTTGCAAAAAATGACCAACAACTCAAAGGCCTACTAGCGATTGTTAAACAATTCAGTGATGACATCAGGATGCAATTTGGCCTTGATAAATGTGCAAAAGCTACCTTTATCAAAGGAAAAATGACAAATACATCTAATGTGAACCTTGACCAGCAAAATGTCATAAAAGAGTTAGAACCAGCGGAGAGCTACAAATATCTAGGGGTAATTGAAGGGGACAATATCAAGCACTCAGTGATGAGGGAAAGGATCAGAAGAGAATGTTATCGCAGAGTGAGAGCAATACTGAAGACAGAGCTGAACGCGAGAAACAGGATCGAAGCGATCAATGCTCTAGCCATACCAGTCGTGACTTACACTTTCAACATCGTTAACTGGTCAATTACTGAAATATGTAATGTTGACAGAAAAATACGAAAACTGTTGACAATGCATAGAATGCACCACCCTAAGGCAGATATAGAACGTCTTTATCTGCCAAGAAAAGAAGGAGGCCGAGGACTTTTACAGCTGGCATTATCAATGAAGGTAGCCACAATTGGCCTAGACACCTATCTGAAACACTCTGAGGACTGGATGCTAAAACTTGTCTTAAAATATGAAAGCAAGCAAGCATCTTACTCAGTAACAAAACAGGCAAAGGAATATCTAAGTGAATTCCAATTGCAACAAATTCAAGAATTAGACGAACTAGAAACACCTGTAGAAAAAGCTAAGCGCTTGAAAACCCGTGCTAGAATTGCTGCCTTAGCTATTATGACTGAAAAATGGCATGGAAAACATCTCAATGGCAAATACCCAAAGAGAGCGAATAATGCAGATATTGACAAAGCCCTTACCCACCAATGGTTAATGGCCTCTGGCTTGAAATCAGAAACAGAGGGGTTTATCATAGCAGCCCAAGATCAATGCTTACCTACAAAGAACTACCAGGCCAACATATTAAAGAACGGCAGCTCCCCATTATGTCGTATATGCCAACAACAAAATGAGACCATCGATCATGTTGTCTCCATGTGCAGTCTGCTTGCGCCTACAGAGTATCTCAACAGGCATGATAGAGCTGCACAATATATTCACTGGGTAATATGCAAAAACCTGGACTTGCCCCATGATAAAAACTAGTGGGAACACAAACCACCCCCAGTACTTGAAAATGATCACATTGCACTCCTCTGGAACTTCACCATTCAAACTGACAGAGAGATAGACGCAAATAGGCCAGACATCATACTGAAAGACTTCAGACAAAAATCATGCCTCCTCATTGATATGACTGTCCCAATCGATATAAACGTATCTGTCAAGACCTACCAAAAACTGAGCAAATATAAAGATCTTGAAATAGAAATTAGCAAAATGTGGAATCTGAAGACGAAAACAATACCTATTGTCATAGGTGCCCTGGGAATGACAGCAAAACGGGCTGATTACTACCTAGATCAGATTCCAGGAAACCCGAAAATGGCTGAAGTTCAAAAGATAGTGCTCATGGGAACTGCCCATATCCTACGTAAAATACTGTCTATGTGATCTCAAATTTTAAAGCAAACATAATTTTCTTATGGTTTCTTAAACATTCACTTGAACAAATCTGTACGAATCTAAATATATGGTACCCTAGGCATAACACCTACATGAACTTCTAACTTGTTGTCTCTTGAGGTCTCTGGGTGAGACTTGGATCCAACTTGTACAAATGCAAAACAAAAGTCAAACATAAAATAATAATAATAATAATAATAATAATAATAATAATAATAATAATAATAATAATAAGAAGAAGAAGAAGAAGAAGAAGAAGAAGAAGAAGAAGAAGAAGAAGAAGAAGAAGAGGAAGAAGAAGAAGAAGAAGAAGAGGAAGAAGAAGAAGAAGAAGTGTTGAGGCAGTAAATTACGGACGGAATTTATTGTATTATCAAATGTGTTGCATATTTCTGATTTCCAAACGAATCCAGAGGTCTGCATGTCCTCTCGGTGATGAGTGAACAAATAATTATAACAGAATAGGAGGACTAAATCAATGATAGCAAATTGGAAACGTTTATAGTTGAGACGAGAATGAAAATCGATACTTACATCATGAAACGTTTCAGTAGATAATTAGCAACTTAAATATTTTCTAAGTCTTGTTGATGACAATGGAAAAATGAAATGGCCAAAGTAGGATATTTGCCATCAAAATGTATTTTCTTTCGAACTGAGTTGGTAAACACTCAAATACTAATTAGAAATTAATCCTCTGTCTTAGTTTTTATTGACAATAAAGAAATGTAAATGAAACGTCGAGAAGCATCCAAGAATGTGACTGAGAAATAAGTAAATACATTGCTATGATGGAGATATGTAAAAAGAAAAGAATTATAGCAATCACGGATTTTATATTGGGAGTCACTCCTAATATATCAGCAAGCAGTGAGTAAAAGAACAAACAGGCTTCAAACAAACACTTATTATGTAGGGAGTGGAGAAAGGAAAGGAAAGAAAAAGTCGAATGAAAAGCAGTCGTAATAATCATAAAGCAATCAATACAGGATTTACGAGAATTAAGAATGTATTTATCAGAGAAATAAGAAGGCAGAAAGTTCCATATGACAGATTTTTGTGGAAAAAAAAAAATGAACTGAAATAGAAAGACGTATTTGAACACAGGACCGAAAGACTGAAAGAATGAGAATTGGTAGAATAACGAATGACTTAAGAGATACAGGAGAAAAAAGTATCTAATAGAATAGGGCGGAAAAACGAACAAGAAAGCATATCTGGAACAGTAATAATGAAGCAATGACCAGACAATGAAAGAGTAACATACAGCATCAGCTTGTGCATAGAAAGTGCTTTCTATTCCAGAACACTTATGTTAGTTTATGAGAGAAAGATGAATGAAACTGTGAAGTAAAGAAGACATACTTCTAATACATAATTAGTTTCAACTCTGGACCATTATTTATTGAAACTTTTAATAGTGCAGCATGTCGCAGACAACAGAAAATACGCAGGTAGGATACACATCTTTGAGGAAATATGGCGAAAGATAAAATGCACAGATCATGTGAACAATAACTACTCTCTCACTCAGTGCTTCATATA
>NC_142930.1:134966756-135011756 GCF_046866305.1 Octopus bimaculoides
TTACTTATATTCCTGCAGAACTAATGTGGGGTATAGAATATGGAATATACAATATATAATATGATATACAATATACCATATATAATAAAATAACATAAAAATGGATGGCACCATGAAAGAAAGTATTGAATGTAGATGAAATATTGAGTGTTCAATATAAAGGATCAAATATATAAATATATAAATATAAATATATATATATATAAAGGCGACTCGAGTTTCAGGGCTATTTCCCTTCGTCATGGCCGGTATGACAGACTTTATATACAGATAATAGGTCCTTGGATGGCAGAACGATGAGGTGTTTCCAATGCACCGCTCAACTCGAGCTTTAGGCAATCTACACAGGCGGATTTCAGTCTAATATTGTATTTCTTCAGGTGTAGAAAATCTAGTTTTCACAATGGTAAAACCGTTGTATAGATTTCACGACGATCATAATAAAATCCTAACAAGACAAAGAAAGACTTGGACACATCTTGAATCTGAGACACACGCGCGCGCGCAAATACACACTTTTGTTGGAATATCATTATGGTGAAGACTGCAAACATGTATATGTATGTGTGTGTAAGAATGTGCATGTATGCTTCTGCGTGTGTGCTTGTGTGTGTGTGTGTGCGCGCGCGTGTGTGAGTGTATGTGCTTGTGCATGTGTACCTATATGTCTCATTCTATCCGCGTAATTCTGTGATTTTTTTTCATAATTTCTGTCTTATCAAAGTTCATTTGTAGGAAGCCACTGACATCCCTATGACACACACAGACTCTTACAACCATCAACCTTTCAGTTAAAGAAGATGCTTCCTACGCCACACCCACCATCATTATTATAACTACTCCACTAATGTCTAATGTACTCAACGACCTGAAACTGAAATATACATTAGCCAAAAACTTGATATATTTTCTACATTTTCCTCATCATTCTACAATAGTTGAATTACTATTGTTGGATAGGAATCATATTTCTGGTTACATATATCCTTCATTCACAATGATTGCTACTATAAGCAAGACATCAAGGTTGAAGGGATGGAAATAATTAATTACACAGACACCAGTGCTCAACTGGTACTTATGTCAACGACACCGATGAATGAAATTCAAAATCTACCTCGACTCAGAACATGAGACCAGAAGAAATAACGCTAAGCATTTTGTCCAGCGTGCTAATCGTTCTGCCAGCTCACAGTTTTATATTTATAAGTAATAATCAAAGTACAACGCCTGAAATTTTGGAGAGGTGACCAACCGATTACATCGACTCTAGTGCTTGACTGGTACTTAATTTGTCGACTCCAAAAGAGATGAAAGGCATAGTGGAACTCGGTTGAATTTGAATTGAGAACGTGAAGAGGGACGAAATGCCGCTAAGCATTTTGTTCGTCTCCCTAACAAATCTGCAATCTCGTCATCTTATATGTATTAATAATGTGGGGTGGGGTGCAAGTGTATTAGTGCATATGAGTGCATTTGTGAGCGTGAGTGTGTATATATATGTGCATATTACCAATAAGGAATTTTCCCGCTGCAATGACTTGCTCTTATTAGCTCTTTGAATAAGGCTGAAAGCTTGTGAAACTGGAAGTAGCAATCTACCTTATGCTTATAAAATTATTTAGCTACATCTATGTATGTATATATGTATGTACGTATGTATATATATGTATGTATGTATGTATGTATGTATTTATGTATGTATGTATGAATGAATGTATGCATATATGTATGCATGTACCTATCTATCTATCTATCTATCTATCTATCTATCTATCTATCTATCTATCTATCTATCTATCTATATATCTATCTATCTATCTATCTATTTATCTGAATATACATAGATTTATGTCAAGTTATATACAAAAAAAAAAAAAAAAAAATTAATATTACTCCAAGAATACTCAAAATTTTGTTCATGGGCTACATATTTCATAGTTAACAGGATCGATGTTAAAATTTTCGATGTTTGGCCTGGTGGGTCTTCCACGTTATAATAACTCCTCTTCTTGTAAAAGTTTGGTATAATTCTGAAATATATTATTAAGAAATATGTCATAAAATACTATATGCCATCAAGATCTTTAAAATATATCATGAGTAGATTTATAGTTGATATATTATAAAAGATGGCACACACACACACACACACGCACACACACACACACACACACACACACACACACACACACACACCCAAAGCAAGACATATATTTTCAAATATACCCAATAGTACACTGGCAAGGTAAAAATGAGTACATATTTTTGTCACTGATTTCTGTATCGCAACTTGATATACCGGCTCAAATCTGAATGATTGAGATATTTGTACCTGACGAGACCAAATCAGGTCGAAACATAATATCTGATTTCCCACCAATAGAATCTATATAAATAAAGAGTGCAGATTGATTCATATTTAGGTAGGTAAATAGTTTGCTAAGTAGGTAGTTAGGTAGTTTGGTAAGTAGGTAGGTCGGTAGGTAAATAGGTAGGTAGCTACAAATATAGAGGTAGATAGATAGATAGATAGATAGATAGATAGATAGATAGATAGATAGATAAATAGATAGAGGAGTGAGGAGAGTGAGATTGATGATTACAAAGATAGATAAATCTACGTGAAATAGTGTTCGAGTAAGAGTTTGTTTACGTAAAACTGACAGATATAGTAAATACCATATTACAGTTTAAACTAATATTCCTCATTGGGATTGAGCCACAATTTGGTGAGCAGTGTGTATACCGCACTAAGATGTACTTCCAATTTATTCTAAAGAAAATTCGATCCCTACGGAGTTTTATCACAAAATGACAATATATCGCAATAAATAATGTAAAACATCTATGTCTGCCAATCTATCATTTTTGTCTTCAATTACTTGTCGCGTTTTGCTTTTTCTGATCATGTTATTTTTGATGGCATAAATATTGTATGAATATATGTCTGTAATTCGTCCAAGATTTGTATATATATTGCCGTGAGACTAACAAAATACATTGCAGTTACGCGTTATCTATATTTACGCCCTGGTTTCATGCCACGTCTTCGCCGACTACTATATTTTTACTGTTTATTTTCATGGGTATATAGAATATACCCAGACAAGTAGCTACAAAATAATTTAGTCTTATATTTGTGATATTCCACCAACGTCAACTGAAGTGCAATATGGAGAGAAAGAGAACTGGCAATGAGTTTGTTAATATTCATAAAATTCTTAGCTTGGTTATGTAGTGTGCTTTTAGAGAGACTAATTCCGGTTGATAGCTACAGTGCATAAATTGTATTAACCAGATATTACACAATTACATTGCAATGATTGCCGCTCTTAAATAGTAAAACCAGTATCTAACAAGAGCACTCAGAGAGTGCAAACCTCCGCCAAGGCAACACTAACGTCGTCAATTTTTTTATTACCTACAAGGGGCTAAAAATAGAGATTGGATATATAAAACAGTACAGGACACATAATCGCGGAAATAAAAATCCTATCTTCCGATAGGATTTCGATTTTATTGGTGACGACCGTTTGCGTGCGGTACACCACCGTCCTATCACTCTTACCCTCGACCGTCTCTTCGACCAGCTCCACTGTGTCTCCCTCTTTCCGATATACAATTCAATTCTTAGTATCTCCTCTATGTTCGCTTTTATCTGTTACAGGTCCAACAGCGAGCTACTCCTCCTGTAGTGGCTTTTGCCTAGCTCTCCAGAATGAAAAACGTACTTTTCAGCCCCACAATGGGGAGAAACATAAAAAAAACACCCACCCACGCGCGAGTCGATCAACAGTTATCCTTAACAATGACACATAACAATTTCCACAACGGACAGTCTCGAAAAGAAAGCCTTCAACATGCAACAATAATCCAAAACCATGGTCAAGAATGACGAAACTCAGACTTCAAACAAACAAGTTGTTAGTCTACAACACCAACGTCCTCTCAACGATTAGCCAGCGATTATTTTTAAAATGAGAATATCTGAAAAAGACTCTACTGCTCTCACAAACGAGAATACTAAAAATGAAGCTAACTGCTCTCAAAAATTAAGTGAAAAAAACCCAGAATCCTTGTTCGGTACCGGATTGATCCCAAAATCTAATCAGTTCGTGCGAGTTGTGTCTTGAATTTATTGTTGAATTGTTTTGCTGTTTACGAGGAGGTGGGCGTTTTATTGTTTGAACTTTTGATAGTGTTATTTGTTGAAACGATTTAGTTACTTGCCATTGTTAGATTATTTTTGAAAACTTTTGTTTTGTGTTTTGCCCCCGTGTGGGGAAGCTTGCATTATGAACTAAATATGGAAAAGGTATTGAGTGAAGATGAATTAGAAAAGATTGTGGAAAAAACATTAATAGAAGAAGAAACTGAGTAAAAGGAAAATACACCACCTAGAACATTGACATAAAAAAAAAATATTGCGGTTGCAAATTCGTGTACAAAAGAAAAAATAGTAGAAAAAAATGAGGAAAAAATCGAGAAAATTGGATTTTGCTGCTGCGGCAGGCACAAAAGTTAAAAAGCTTGACCTGAACGACTTAGAAAAACACAAGGAATTATTAACGAAGGAGGGGAATGAAGTTAAATTAGCACCTCCAAAAGATATTCAACAAGATGTAGAGAAGAAGACTCTCATTTATAAGACATACAAGGTGAAAGAAAAGAAGATAGACTACGTTGTGGAGAGTGAAATCGAGAAGTGTCTAAAGCTTATATGGCACCTGGTGAAATATGTAAACAGAGGTAGGCGATATGCAACCATCGAAGTAAGACTGCAAGTCAGAAAACGCAGCGGACAACATCTCTATCATTGTGACCAAGATGGAACACCTACAGCTAGTAGATGAAACTATTAAGTTTTACGAGGCGGTGGCAGGAGCACAAATTAACCGGGAAAAGTCGGTCGGCTTGCAACTCGGCACTGGGAGGGGTAAGTCGGTGCCTTCGAATAACGTCGTAGGACGCTGGATAGAGGGCCCGATTAAGTTGGTTGGAATCTTGATTGGCCCAGATCTCCAGATAGAAAAGAACTGGTTTGTGGTTTAGAACAAGGTGACCCGCATAGTCAGGACCTAGTCTTGGCGGTGGCTATCCCTGAAAGGGAGGGCGAAAGTGGCCAATGTGTTTATCACATCGGTCATCGTTTACCACACTTCCGTCGTGCCTTGTCCAGATTCGTGGTTAAATAAGTTGGAGAGGCAGATCTTTCGCTTTTTGTGAAAGAACTCCGCTCCACTTGTAAGGCGTTCTATCTGCTGTCAAAAGCCGTTAAAGGGTGGGTTAAGGATGCCTTGGCTGTTGATGCGCAAGCATGCGCTGATGTTGTGGCATCTCTGGCTCTACCTGGATGGTGAACGGGTGTGGTCTCCGCTTGCTAGACGGATGTTCCCCAGCTTTACTAGTGTTGATGGTAGAGAAGACTGGTTTCGCCGAAGATCGAGGTTGGGTACCTGGTATACGGAATGGCAAGAGGCGCTCTCTAAAACCCATGACACACAGCCACCCTGGGCCGACGGCCTGTCCAAGATGCGAGCAGGGCTTGGAAACCGTCTTGCACGCTATTATTCAGTGTCCGGGTATTTCAGAAGTGTGGGTTTATGCGGGACATCTGTTGTCAGATGGGAGAAGAGTACAGCTATCGGCTGAGTCAATTGTAACAATTAACCCGCCGGATTTCCTGGCGGAAGAAGGTGAGACTTGTTTCCTCGTAGCAGCAATTGTGAGAGAGGTGATATGGAAGTTCAGAATGAAAGGTATCGTGACAAATACGATGGACGCCTGTAGCACGCACGTTGGGAGTGAAAGGCCCTGCGGGAGCCTGCTTGTGAGACTAACAGTAAGTCGGTGTTAAAGACAGGGCGTGTGGGGTCGGAGCATACCTGTTTTGAACACCTCATCTTGTAATTTATTGTTTGTAATTTACAGTGTTGTAATTCATTCGATTTCATTATACACGCAAAATTTTATTATATCATCCGTTTGTATGTGACCCCGATCATGTTGTGTTATCCCCTCTATGTTGGCCCACATGGGTAATAAAAAAAATATATATCCCAAACTCTAATTAGTTCGTTCTAGTCACGAGCCCAAGTATCTCAGAAAGTTTTATCCGAATCATTCCGGCGATTCTTGAGATATCTTTCTACGGAGAATAAAACAAACACGACTGAAAACAATACGGCCGCCTTCAATAAAGCGGAGGCAATAATGTCTTTTAGAGTAACTAAATTTTAAATGCTGAGCGAAAAATGTGATTTTCCTGCATGCACGTGCGTGCGCTCACACACACAGAGGCACACACAAAGACACACACACACGCACGAACACTGATATGTATTTTCTTCGTAACTTCGATATGAGAAAAAGTGTGTAAACTTCGATGACAATGAATTGTGATTGTTTCTGACCGAAAACTCTTTACTTTTTGTTTTCTGTACCTGCTACGGTTTTCTCAAAGTATAAACACGATATTATTTATAAATATATACATAAACTGTATACATGATATAATTTGTAAAGCTATATTTTGCTTCATGAGTTCAATAAGGGCAACAACGCAACGGAAATTGCGAGGAATATTAATGCAGTATATGGAGATCGGATAATAAGCGTAAGCCAGTGTCAACGGTGGTTCCAGAAATTCCGAGCCGGAAGTTACAGCCTAGAAGACGAGCCTCGTCCTGGAACATCTGTAAAGCTTGGTGAGGACGTCCTACAAACCCTGGTGGAACGAAATCTGATTGTAACTTTTGAGGAGAAGCATGAATTTGGACATTCAACATTCATCGACAACTGCGTGCCATCAGAAAAGTCTGCAAATCGGGTCAATGGGTTGCTCACAATCTTTCCGAGTGTAATCGTGTGCAGAGAGTGTATGTGTCCTCTTCTTTGCTGTCACGTCTCACGAACGAATATTTTTGGGACCTAATAATGACTGGAGACGAGAAACGAGTTCTCTTTAAAAATGCCAAGCGCCAAAGACATTAGGTAGGGAAAGGAGAAACACCGGCACACCAGGTTAAAGAACGTCTTCACCCTAGTAAGGTGTCGTTACCTGTTTGGTACGATAACGAAGGAGATTTACCGCAAGCAGCTTGAGCGTCTTAAGTCAGCGCTAGAGGAACAACTACCATCTTTTATTTCAAGACAAAAGGTTTTCTTGCATCAGGATAATGCTCAGCCTCATACAGCGAGGATGACATTTCAAAGGCTGGAGCAGTTTGAATGAGAAACAATGCCCCACCCACCATATTCGCCTGACATTGCCCCATCTGATTATCTTTTATTACGCAGTCTCCAAAATCATTTGGACGGAAAAAATATGAATTCTGAAGACGGGGTCAGAACAGTACTGGAAGATTGTTTTTCGTCACTGATAAGTGAATTTTGGAAGAGGGGCCATACAAGTTAACCAGATAGATGGAAGAGTATTGAAAAAAACGAAGCAGAGTATTTTTAGATTAAAAAAAGAACTTTGTTTATCATAATTTTGAAATAAAAAAGAAGTATAGGGAAACCGCATTATTTATGGGATAACCCAATACATACGTAAATGATCAACAACGAGAATGAGTTCTCAACATCGCATTATTGTATAAAATATCTTCATTTGTGTATTAAGACTATCATTGGTTACAAGTGAAGAAAAATTTCTTAATACCTTTACAATTTTTGAAACTGATCACATGGAAGAATGGTGTTCGTCTCCACTTTGGATGGAAACACAAAACATCTCTTGAAATGCCTAGGCAGTTCACAAAAGTTCTCGTGAAGAAAGCAATAGATCAAGGGTCTTGGATGACATCTTTCGAGTGATTATGTCATTTGGGTTTGACCTTTGGGAAAACAAACCTGTAAAACTGTGAATTTGTTTGCACATTAGTACATTATTGTATTATATTCTGGGTATATGCCATACTCATATGTTTGTATGCTGAGGAAGTTCATTAATGAGCCATGTTTCTTCTATAGGTAGAGTTCGTATATTGTATGTATTGAATGCTCACGTTCAATATATATATATATATATATATATATATATATATATATATATATATATATATATATATATGAGCTTTCGAATGGGAATAGATTGCTCTTGCAACGGGGATGAAATTCATCCAAATGTACACTGGTGAGAAATTGAAACGTGCGTAGGTGACATTAAATTGACTATTATATAAATAAATTGATTTTTTTCTGTGTTCGTACTTTGCAGTTTTTTATATGCGTGTGCATGTGTGAGAGTGTGTATGTGTGTATGTGTGTGTGTGTGAGTGTGTGTGTGTATATACATATCCATCATACATAATTCCTGTTATGTAGTCGTTTATATAATGCATTCTCTACACATTTGTAATTATGCGATTATTTCTTAGAACTCACTTAGAAGAATAAAAAATGAAGTGTCTCTGAATCTATTGACTGTTTTTCGCTCCTTTGCACGAATTAAATACAAATGCGTACACACACAGCCGCACACACACACGCGCACACACACATAAACGTGCCCGCACACACGCAGACACACACAACGTCACACATACACGCGTACATATATATATTTTGCGTATGTATATGTATAATATATACATGCATAATTATACAAATGTTTGCATATACATGTCCGTGTGTGTGTATGTATCTATATATGTATATGTCACACATACACATACACATATAATTTTTGTATATAGACATCCATCACAATCACATTCATGGACAAGGCCACCCAAACACACAAGTGCATACATAGCTAGGAGATGGCAAAGTGATACTGGATAGTTCAACGACTACTCACAGGCAGACAAATACATATCTACATATGTCATTCTGCAAATGCATTGAAGGCTCTGCACGCTTGCGTATATATATATATATATATATATATATATATATATATATATATCTGTGTATGTGCGTATGTGTCTGAACTTTTTTATAAGTGTATGGAAATGATCGTTTACAATATTTAAATATGGGTCAGCTTCAAAGATCTATTAACATTGCTATCATTATGCAGCTATTACACAGGCACTACACCTACTGGCTTGAGTAACTTCCGATATCCATATTTATTATCTGCGGGTTCTACACATATGACAATTAGAAAGAGATGTCAGTAATGCTCTACTTAAGAATAATTTGGGAAATAACGGCCTAATTTTTATCAATTTTCTAAACCAATACGTCTTCCTCTACCGGTATGTTTCACAAGTTCTCTTACAACTGTCCCTTTCAATATCCCTCCCCCTGTCTCTCTGTATCTCTCTCTCCCTATCATTCTCACTATATATATACACATATATATACACATATATATGTATATATATTTATATATTTATTTATATGTACGTATATATTTATATACACACACACATATATATATATACATACATATATAAATGTATATACATGCATATATATACATATACATATATACATATATATATATACATACATATATATGTAAATATATATCTATATATATATATATATATATATATATATATATATATATATATATGTGTGTGTGTGTGTGTGTGTGTGTGTGTGTGTGTGTATGTGTGTGTGTTTAAATATATAAACACATTATAAGAGATGTAAGAAACTACAATATATGTCGTACATATATATATATATATATATATACACATGCATTTACATTATTTATATACACACATACACATTCATGTATATATATATATATATATATATACACGTGCACACTTGTACATATATACACATATACTTACATATATATGCATGCACACACACATACACACACGCATATACATCTATGGAAAGCAAAGTTGTATAAGGATCGCTTGTAACTTTAAAACTGCATCTGGTTAAGAATGTTAAATTCCATCGTTCACCCTTAAGAAATAAACATCTAAGATATTTATATAATATTACCAAGGAAATGAACAGCGTGGGAGGCCTACTTGTTCAATCGGATAAACCTGGTAATCTGTATCATTTAAAGGTGGATCTTTACCTAAAACTACTCATGAAGAAAATACAAAAAAACAGTAATAAAATGCCATCAGAAAGGCTAAACTTGAAGCTAAAAAAACTATGGAAAAATATAACTTACAAATGAAGCCTGAGTCTTTAAGCACATAGCAAGCCCGTTTTGTCTTAAAGGACCCCAATCCTAACTTCTTCAATTACCCAATTCTCAGTCTTATCTGCCCCTCTGATATCGGTATACTTAGCAAAAATATTTTTCATAAGTACATTCCGTAGTTAAAGAAAAAAAAAATTAAACTTAACATATGGTTTATCTTGTTCCCAGTTTTGGAAGAGTTCAACTCTATCGGTAATAAACTAAACACTAAATTTATCCAGTTCGATATCTGTAGTTATCTTTCCCCTGTCAACCCCATCATCCTTAATAAAGCCCTGTAGCTCGCGCATAATAAAGCTGGCCTCCCCTGGGATGAAATTGATGTTGTTTTAACAGCTAGAAAATCTATTATTAAATTTGATAACAAACTTTGTGTTCGTAAAGATAGTCCTGACTGCTTTGATATACCTACAGGGTCTACTGACACAGATCAAATAGCTGATTTGGTCGGTATTTATATTCTATTAAAAATGGCTGACCATTTCCCATATGTCCTTGGTGGTTTATATCGAGGTGAACGCTTCCTTTACCTGCAAAATATTTCTAATAAAAACTACAAAAGTTGATTGAAAAAAGGTTAATTTCTTTGACCGTACACTCAACTTAAATACAACCTTATATTTCCCATACCATAAGCTTTTAACCAACCTAAAATACATCAGTAGTTTCAGCAATCACCCTACTAATATAACAAAACATTTTGTTAATCTCTAAAACATCCATCACTGCTAACGTTTTCAATAATAACGCGGATTTCTATATTTCAGCCTGATATAATTCAGGATTTAAGGAACAAATTCAGTATTATAACCATTTTGGAACTGGTTTCACATCTAATTTTCTGGATGCTACTAATGTTAATAATAATAATAATAATAATAATAATAATAATAATAATAATAATAATAATAATAATAAAGATAATGATTTACTAAAGATGATCTTACGTTTATCCGAACAGAGAAATCTGTACTGTTCTTAGAATAAAAAGGATGTTTACATATTCGAATATACAGGGAGAAAAGAAAAGATAGGTATTCACAGAAGTTGTATATATTACAGTTTTTAAAGCTGATCTTTTGAGCGTCCGGAAACTGATATGTAAGTTTCTGAAGTTATTTTGAGTTGCTCCCAGCAAATTGTAGATATTCCAGTCCGGGACCAGAGGGAGTTCAAGGCTACTGGATTAAAAAGATTAGGTGAATGTCATGCACAACTTAACACCTTGTTAAATGCCAACTAAGTAATACCAGAGTGGTTAGCAATGCTGTGTATTGTCTGTGCTGTACCTGAAAAATATCGAAAAAGGCAATGCGTTAGACAATTACAAGCCGATATCTTGCTTGCCACTTATGTTTCTTAAGTTATTTTGAGTTACTCCCAGCAAATGTACTTGCTTTGCAAGTACATCTTCGTAACATATATATATATATATATATATATATATATATATATATATATACAGCATATGTTACACATTAATTTTATCATACCTTGATACTGTATGGACTAAGGTCCCCGTTGATAGGCCGCTAGTATTAATACAGTGTTAAAAGTTACGGTGTGCAAATTAGGGACTCTGTCATAGAGTAACTGCTGTATTTGTTGAGTTTATAAACAGTTTAGCTGCTGGGTTCTCTGGGACAGTCAGAATGACGTGGACACCTCTGAATAGAACCCAATATGGTTTGAAAGTCGACTAAGGTTGGCATTTTTTTCAATGGTAGGAGAAATGGCTACAATTTGCCCTGTTTAAATTATACCATATGTGACACACACACACACACACACATATATATATATAAATCACTGAAAGAGATACACACTCACGTACGTATATACTTACATATATAGCATATACACACGTGGATAGTGGACATAGATTCATGTGCGAAAATGCAATAAAATTTGTAAAATGTATGAACAAGACAGCCAAAATAGAAAGAAACCCTTTATATTATCATATAAGAGGGAGAAGCATAATTCAAGTGAAAATAGGAAGGAGCGAAAGTAGTTGAGTCCTTTTATCCTGTGAAGACATTTGTTAACTGTTAGTAGCTATTTAACGTAGAGGTGAAATAATTATTATAACTAGAGGACTTGAAGCTTTCGTTTATTAAATATATATAGTTTAATGTAATAGGTGGGTAGATTGATTGAATTATTTCTATATTAATATTATTCAGGGATTAAATGATATAAGTTATATTAATGTGAGGTGGTAGACGTATTAGATAAGAAGGAATCGAGAAAATACGCTTTAGGAGTGATTAGCAAGTTTTCATAATGATTATCATTAATGAATTATGAGATGGCTAAACAAGGCAGAGATAAGGTGTTATATTATCCTACATTATGCAGTATATTACACGAACTATAATTATGTTTGAGAAAATGCAATCAAGAAAACAAATTTTTGGAAATCTCGTTAGCTCTGACGAAGCTAACGAGAAATTCGTTAGGTGGAATTGCTTGAAATGACTAATCCCACATCGTATGGTGTCTATTATGACCTTTAAAATCCTTGTCAAGGTAGAGTTTGGTTATTCGGCAGCTACTGAGGATGTGCTGCAGGGTTCATCCCCACATGTACTGGTGAAGAATGGAGACTCGAATTTTCTCCAGTGAAACAAATTGGTAAGGCTTCGTAAGACATCATTAATTACCTGAATTAGGAATTTTATCCTGTTGAGCTCCAATTGCTCCCATCTTAACTATGTATACTGGCGCCTTATCCTAAAAGTATTCCTTTTCATTTAAGTATTGTACCAGGAACTCTTTTTCAAGATTTATTACTCCCCGCATTCCATAATTTTTAAACGAAATGTCTTTCTGTATTTTATTATCCACATCTATATTTTTATCTATCCTCCATTGTATTTATATATGTATATATTTATGTGTTGCATATTTTTAACATTCATATATACTTTTATATTTCTATAACTGTATATTTTGAATGTATTAATATATATTTTAGACTATTCTTTTTATTAAAACCATATATGTATGCACCAATCGTAGTCTGCCTGAGTTGAACTTCATCCCTGTATTTCCTGAATTTATCTAGCGTCAATGGTTTGACTCGAGCACTTTCACGCTTTCTATGATTTTCTAAAATAAAGTTATATATATATACATATATATTTAAATGAAATATTCAAACACTGAGATTTGAAGTTAGATGTCACTACTGTTCATATCATCTGTCGATAAATTCAAAATTTGATGATATCACCAGTAGTAGCATTGGTGGAATGCAGTTATGATAGCTTTATGGAGCTATGAAATATCGTAATGATGCTTAATGAGCATCTACCTGCTAGAAATAAGAGCCAAGTCTTAAATAATCCACCGTAGCGCACCAACATAACAGAGAAAAGCAGTATGCGAGGAAAACAGACCGAATTAAAACATTTAACAACACAAATAAAAATATTATGCAATTACGGATATCCACAAACCGGGTTTCTGCTTTTGGTTATTCAACCTTGAGCTTCGTCAGTGTGGATCACCAGTTTAAATTCATGACTGTTCACTTTAGTCTCTGACTGTGCAACTGGTTTTGTTTTGCGCCAAAATCAGAACACATGGTGCGTAAAAATATTTAAATGAAATATTCAAACACTGAGATTTGAAGTTAGATGTCACTACTGTTCATATCATCTGTGGATAAATTCAAAATTTGATGATATCACTAGTAGTAGCATTGGTGGAACGCAGTTATGATAGCTTTATGGAGCTATGAAATATCGTAATGATGCTTAATGAGCATCTACCTGCTAGAAATAAGAGCCAAGTCTTAAATAATCCACCGTATACGTATACATATATACATATATACCTATACATGAATGTACAAAAGTAAGTGAGGTGCTGTCCAGTGAGTAAAATTTTAAATGAATAAATTTTTCTTTGTTCACCATTTCCCTGCTTTGCCAACAACCTGGACTTAACCTTTGCCCTAGCTCTCAAATCTGACCCTATATTATGTCTGTCTGTCTGTTTTATTTTCTCTCAATCTCATTCACTTTCTCTCTTTGTCTCTGTGTGTTTGTCTGTATGTCTGTCTCTGTCTGTATATCTGTCTCTGTCTGTCTGTCTGTCTCTCAGTGTGACTATGCTCTACCATACATATCTTTCCTATAATGCCAGGTTTCTGTTCATATCTGTTTCTTCTTTCTTTTGTCTTCCATGTACAAAAATTATTTCTATCTTATACAACAGTCCAGAAATCAGCGGAAAGACACAATCGATTCTATCGATTCCCGCATTTTAGTGAAAGTTATTTCTCAATTTCTAATGCCGAAATATAATGAAATGAGACGTTCCAAAATAAGGCAATCCATTTTATTTTCCACTCTGAAACGTCTGTCTATTCAAATTTTTCTTATATTTTTTTACAAATCATCAAGCAACTGGGCATATTTCAATCGCATATTCTAGACTGAAAAAAAAAAAAAAAATCCACGTACCTTACATAAAATAATCTATGCAGCGATTTAACTATCCTATAGTATTTTGAACCATCTTATTTTGTGTATGCGTATACTGGCCATTATCAAACACTTGTTTATGCTTACTAATCAATAATGTTTCATTCTTTCACTATTTATTGCAGTTAGGGTTATTATTGTGAAGATGTAGATTTTGCTTTCTCATAACATAGAAATGACCTTTTCGAATTCTGCTCCTCATTTGTTTGTTTTTATTAGTATTGGACTCCAAATTTAGATTTAAAAGATTGCTTAGAATATTAGATTCGGCATTTTTTCCGTATTGCGCTCATAATAATAATGTTCCCGAATGATTAATGATATAAGTTACAGAGAGAAAAATATTTCCTGCCGGCGTTTACGTCTCGCAACGTAAAGCATTATCGTTAATATTATTAGGATTTTATAATTTTTAAATGTTAAGTATATCATCATCATCATCATCATCATCATCATCATCATCATCATCATCATCATCATCATCATCATCATCATCATCATCATTACTGTTCTTATGGTTATTATAGTTGCATTGCTGCTGCTGTTTTTGTTGCCATTATTAATTAGTATTACTCATACTATTATTTTAATATTATTACTATAGTCGTTATTATTATTCTTGCGTCTTCTTGCCTTATGTATGTGTGTGATGTTTGTGTGTATGTATGTATGTATGTATGTATGTATGTATGTATGTATGTATGTATGTATGATTATTATTAATTTTATTTTAATAGTTCAGATATTCTTTAACATGCAAAAAACAACATACATTTGCACAATATCAAACATAAAGTTTTAATTTGCTTTTCGTTTTACGTTATTCCTTACTTGCTGTGTTTCATTTGAATTATTTTCTTTAAATTTTACATGATTTCTATTGCTAATGCCTATATCGACAGCTAATTAGTAGTATATCCATTTCTAACTAATGGAATTGTGATAATATTAATTCGAATTCTTAATTAGCGACCAAAGCTTTATCAGAAATTAATCTATTTAATGCGCAGCTTATTATTTTCAGTTTCATAATTTCTTTACTGCAAAAGCCCCTCGGCAGACATTTGGAGATCTTGCATTTCTACATAGCACCACATTAATTAAGCAAATAAGGATATGAATCAAATAAAAATAGACGCTTCTATCAAAGGAGCAGGATTATTATAGTTTAGAAGTAGAAATCGTGTAATTAACCTGGGCTTGTTAGCCATGTCAATATTTGTATAAATCTACTTAGATCGATAAACATACGCTCTTATACGTCAGTATATCACTATCAGTATACATACAAGAAAATGTTTCGTTACAGTTGGCTCGATGTTTCTGTTGCTGTCAAACGAAAGACAAATATTATTGTAAAATTTTATGCAAAAATGTGTGAAAGTAATCGTACATCAGAAATATGTGGAGTGGATTCGAATCTGTGAGGTCATAATTTGATGATGCATGGAGCTTTTTGAAAGGAAATGTTTAATTGCATAAGACAACTAAATCTTAGAGCAATGTTAATAAAAGTTTTAAAAGTAGTCCGATATAATCCGTTTTTATTAGCGGTCCTTATGTGTGAAGAGAAAACCATGCACAGCTCGTTTGCGTTTTTATATCTTGTAATAACTGCTATTATTATTCATTTGTCTAATACATTGTAAACAAAATACCGTACATTTGTCTCGTATAAATTCATTGTTGAGATTTATCAATATTTTGAATTCTTTATTAGATTCTGGCCAATTGATAGTGCATCAAATTTTATACGTACATAGATTCAATAGCGTGTCCAACTTTTGTGTTATCAGTGTGATAAAATCACATTCAATTTATCTCTACAAGTTTTCTATGGAATATAGAGCCTCACTGAAAGTTACGACGTTTATTATACGAATACGCCTTCGTAAACAATGCGATCGAAGATAGAAACATTGGTAATGGGTGTAAATGCATATTTCTGGAGTCATTTCTTCTTCAGCACCACATCCAACCCATTAAATATCCA
The DNA here is from genome assembly GCF_046866305.1 of Octopus bimaculoides. Lineage (NCBI taxonomy): Eukaryota > Metazoa > Mollusca > Cephalopoda > Octopoda > Octopodidae > Octopus > Octopus bimaculoides. The sequence goes on from NC_142930.1 coordinate 134,983,387, forward strand.
CGAACACAGTGTCTAAATATCCAGTAAGTTTAGCGATATGACACTAACAACTGGTTCAGACAAATTAATTACTGGTAGGAACACTGTATTCCGTTTTGCGACCGTAATGTACTATCAAGTATATTAGCAGTTTATCAGTGAATACTGTATCCTACGTGTGTTAGTAGTGCAAGACAATCACCAGATTTTCTATTGAATTTAGAGCCAGCGCTGAAAGTTGTCCGGCAAGCAAAAGATTCTACCAGCTCGCCACCTCATACGCACATGCATACACACATACATGTACACATGCATACTTTCATACATACATACATACATACATACATACATACATACATACATACATACATGCACTGCTCTCTCACCTGTATAATATATGCAAATGTTAAACTATAACTTATTGCATATAAACACGACGTGTATGTATATCTGATTTGTAGATTTTGCATCGTCACTTAGTTGTAATTCAGCAGAATACTGGCATCTATATAGAAGTAACTTGGCTTTTGTAAGGACTTTCATTTGGAAATAAAGAATATACTAGACAACAGACGTAAAAGGCAAACGTTGATGAAAAGAAAGTAGAAACAAAAATACAGAAAGATAAACTAGAAGCTAAAAAAGTGAGAAAATGAGAAAACACTGGATGATATCAAAACAACAAAACAAATGACAACGAGGATGAATGTTTATACAATGGAAAGAATTTATGAAATGGAAGATTTAGTTGTTAAATATGAATGAATAGAGAATAAATGTCAAATATTAAACGGCCGATAACAGAATTATATAACTTTATGTAAGTAGGGATTTGAGGTGGAAATTTACCTTACGGTCAGAGAGACAAGTTTAATAACCCTATATTCTATACTAAATAGCAAAGATATCTAGTGTAATTAAATGACTAACAATCGGTCATTATATAACGTCTCATAGAAGACTTTATTATTCTAAGTGTCATAATTTTCTCATCAAGTTTCCGCGTTAGAAGATTTCGCTCAACTGAGAAATGAAACAAAATTGATAATATGTAATTAGGATCTATACTTTAGAAGAGTTCAAATTGCTCACACAAATGTCGAAACTGAAGCTTTATTTTTCAGTTCCTTAATATATTTTAACAAAGTAGTGTCTGCCAGAATTTCTGCAAAGTACTTCTGCATATTGATGATAACATGGAATGTTTATTCTTTTGTAATTGATATATTCCCTGATCACGTTTTAGCATAAAAGATTATAAAGATTGTGACACATCTGCTATCAAGAATGAGTATGGTGTTTATTCAACTGCATAATTGAAAAGTATTAGCGATGAGAGAAAGGCAAATATTTGCGATGATAAAGTTCGAAAAAGGACTTTGCAATATCATTTACAATATTTACAGTAGCTAATCATAATATTGTGATATTTGGGAAAGTATGTAAGTACAGGTCTTGGTAACATTCTTGCAATATAGTTACTTTAAGATTGCAAGAAATAATATGCGTCAATATATTTAGTGTATTTTTTCATCTTGTGTAATTGTGTTTCTGACGTATATTATCTTCTTTTACGTAACTGTTCTAAGATAATACTTCATTAGAGTAATCTCTTACGTTGGTAAATTATTTTTAGCCATGAGATTGCGAGTAATATCTGAAGATAATTCTTTTCAGACAGCTGATGTGTACAATGAAATCCTAAGGGTATACTGTAGATCAGTAGATTTTGTGTAGACGTGGTATTGACAAGTATCGAAATTTAATCGTGTTTCCAGAAAATTACTATTTTAAAGGTAGTGTTCACTGTGAATTGTCAAGTTTCAATCTTTAAACTACTTAAGATTTTTTCTTAAATCTTTTGCTTTGCCTGTTATTCATGCTACGTAATATAATTACAAAGCCATCATTGTAGAGAGAGATTTAATATATAAATACAGATTAGTCTAAAAAAAAATTCTATTGAGTTTTCGTCTTCATATTGACCAATAGTAACAATGGCCATTTTTCTTTGACAACAAGATATTACAAAAATATAAATGCTATTTTGTGTAATGTTTTTAATATGGTACTCAGTAATACGAATCTATGTGCTGATAACAGTTAATGTTTTCGGGGAAAAGGCTTGTTAATTAAACGGTAATAATCAGTGTTTTTAAATATTTTTCAATCAGTAGAGGATGCAAAGTTACACGAGTGCTGAGAGTTACGTGTATGATATTTATAAAACTGATAGCAATAAGAGACGAATATATACAGAGGGAGAGAGAGAGAAAGAGAAGGGAGAGAGAGAATGGGGATGGAGAGAGAGAAGTGATATTGTCAAGAATAGAGATGTGGCAAAAATGAACAGAATGAAGGGAACTGCTCACTTTATGGAGTTGGTTATTGAACAAAAATAGTGTGGTGAGGGTTCGTACGTCTTTGATCAGATTGATGCATAATCTGTGTGGTTCGTTGATTTGACCTTGATGGCGATACTCCCATATCACGAGTATTAGTCATCTGTCTATCAATATCTTTTGTATACGCGTATTTAATGTTCTCATTTCACATGTTGCTTCAACGTATAAAAAACGTAATAATTCAAGGCTTTAGATTAAAAACTATAAGACCGCTTGTCTGGATGAATTGAGGTGTTTGTTCAAGCTCCCTGGAATCTGAGTTCAAATATTACCATGTCCTATTTCAATAGTAAAAATAAACTGTCTTCCAGTTTAATACCACAACGTGGAACAAGTTTCTTGTTTGAATAAACTTTCTTCTTAGATGTGTCGTAGGCTCTGTGACTAGAAGCTAAGGAAATATTGCTGACAACGATATCAAGCTTATGACATGCTATTCTAGTTAGCGTCGATGTCATGATATTTATTGTCATCAAGATTCCTCAAAACTCATGAAGCTACTGTGAATGACACTTTCTCTGCAGGTTTCCTATACGAATCTTAAATTCCGCCTCTTTCTTTCTTCTTTCTTTCTTTCTTTCTTTCTTTCTTTGTTTGTTTATTTGTTTCTTTCTTTCTTTCTTTTTTCCTTATCTTGACGCAAGGCCTGAAATATTGGAGGAATGAGCTAGGCGATGACATCGATCCCACTTCTCAACTAGTTGTTATTTTCCCGACACCGAAATGGTGAACGGCAAAGTCGACCTCGGCAAAATCTCAACTCAGCAGAACCGAAAGAAATGCCACTAGACATTTTGTTCGACGTGATGACGAATTTAGCAGCTCACCACTTTAAATTATATAGAAAATTAAAATTCACGTGGATCCGGTTAAAGTAGAATTGTTTGGAATGACAGCACAACATCACTAGAGATTGCGTCATTTATTTTAAAACGTAAAAATCAGTATTTTCCTTTCCTAAAACTCTTGGAAATTGTTCTACTCAATAGAACATATTTTTATTCAGTGTGTAGGTTAAGGACCACTTGACAGTGTTAGATCCGTTTCAGAGCTGATTAAAAATATTAAATGGAAAATATTGTAAACAGAGCATATGTGTTTGTGTGTGTGTGTGTTTGTCTGTCGGTCAGTCTCTCACTTTGTCTGTCTGTCTGCCTCTCTCTGTGTATGTATGCATATATATATATATATATATATATATATATATATATATAATAGATAGATAGATAGATAGATAGATAGATAGATGTACATATATATGTGTTTGTGTGTGTGTAGTACCATAATATTAAGAAAAGCATTTAAATTGACCGCTGTGATTATTATCAATCTATGAATATATATCCTTCAGTAATTGCATTCTGAATAAATACAAGAAAAGCTTTATAGCAGTTGCTAGAGTAGAGGTAAAAGAGAAAACCTTATAGCCGCCATAACATGCAATGCTGAAAGTTTACAAAGATTTGAAATTTTATTATATGAGATAGCTTTTCAGTGGAATTTCTATGAAATTAATGTGAATTTGATTTAATTAATAGCTAAATTTCACTAGAAAGAGGGTACTCTTTGTAGAATTCTGCCGAACACTGCCCTGTATTTTGTTTTCGTTCTTGAGGACATGGCCACAAAATTTATAAGAGTGGGCAATTTCATTCTGTGATATTCATACTTCGCTCCAACATGTCACGCTGTCCACCTCTCTGTCTACAGTGTTAACTGACGCCCGCAAACATGAAAATATGCAGTATTCCCTACATCATACGATTGAAATTTTTAAAGTACTACTCCAATTTTTTACTACATTTCTTTGCATGCTTTTATATTTCTTATATAAATAGCTGGTTATGTGCGGTGAGGTTTATTACATCATAGAACGTTAGTTACGCACCAGTAATCAGGAGTCTCCGGTGGTTTATGAAAGATGTTTATTTGTACGATAACACTATTAATTAGAGTATGATATTATATAAAACCATCTTATTCATCTTATTTTATTTAGCGAGGCAGCAGCATCCATGTCACCAACTGAATCACTGCATGACCTATTATAGCTAGCATGAAATCACTGTTATACTGCATTAGATTGTTATCTGAGGCAATGAGGTTTTCGACGTGATCATCCCTGACGTTTGAAAGACGTGAAGCATGCAATGACCCTAGGAAACATTTCAGACGGTGTGCCCCTGTATGAAAACAAAAATAATGTAAAATTATTAATCAGATACCTCTGTTAAAATAAAGATAATTTTGCTCCTTATAAATCATTGCATGAACAGTGTATACATATGTTTTATGCATTTGACATACAGTAACTCTTTGTATTGTTAAAGAGGAAGAAACCTCATGTGAAGCTATTGCAACCAATATTTGATTTGTGCCTGAACGTTTGCCTGTCTTCAGCTCATAAAATCTTGAATTCTTTGCATGCTTGAAAATATACAAAGATTGTTGTATTTCACTATTTTAAAATGATTTATTGCGATTTTTTTTGCTATATATATATTATATTACGCATATCAAAGAAGACCAAGCTCGTGGTATATTTGTGTTCGTGGTGTATGGAGAATATATCACCTACACAGCGCCTCACTAGTAAGTATGACACAGCTGATCTCCTGTCTAAACATCCTGTATAGATCAAGAAGTTTTAATAACCGAAATGAATAAAAGAAATATATATATATATATATATTATAATACTCGAAGTCACGTATCTTCGAATTTCAGAATATGACTTGCACCAATTCAGTTTGCATTATATTCTCTCGTTGACCATAAGACACGTCAAAGCTTTATATTTGGACATAATAATGAACAGTTTCATAGTAGATATGTTTCTTCCCGGGAACAAATAAACCCTACTACACAATCTCATTCTCCCTACTCACATATTCAGTTACATATCTGTATAATATTTAACCCTTACATGATGGGAGAAAAATTCATACAAATTCGTATGACCTTCACGCAGGTAGTCGTATGAGACGTGATGCAAATCAAAGTGAATACCCCGCCAGGCCAACTGTAAAGCTGTTTTGAGCCCCATTATAAGTTATACTATTCGAAATACATCGCCAATCCAATCCAGATAGCTGTCAACTTTCATTCGTAGTTTTCTGTTGATAGACCAGCATATAGAATTCAAAGCTATATTTCTACTTCAATGAACTGAAGAATAATTAAGGAACGAGATAAAAGTAATCGGATTTATTTACCATCAGTATGACAAAAGCTTAATGGCTCAGAAGAGGGATAATCAAAAAGGTCGATAATTTCAATTCCTGAAGTTTTGCGAATGTGAAGTTTCGGGGATTTGCTTTTCTTTTAAACGGGAGGTGAGTGAAATTAAGTGGTTTACGTAGTAGTAAGTCTTTTGGTTTAGCTCATGCAAATTATCTTCACTGTTGTAACAAAATTACCGTATATCTAATAAGTATTTTGTTCATTATATTCTCATTTCAAACGTTTTACCTCGTATAATGCTGAAAAACGTTTCGGTCCGATTGATTTCACCAGTATATCAATGCATATTATGACGATAGCTTTGATCAGTAAGACACGACTCTAAAGAGGTTGTAAAGCAGAATATTATAATTATAAAAACGACAGAATTACCCGTATATAACGGTCTAACTCGTTTAATAGTTAAGTAGTTAGACTCCGCAATTATTTTACTTTGAATATTCTATCACTTTCATAATTTTGTATTATTTCATCACATCTTATTGCTAAAAAAACAATGGGCAACTAAGACTGCCTGTTTACGCTGATCTATTTCAATAGCCACTTTAGCAATTAGCTATTCTTCAACAACATCCTAACGGAATCGAATTGATTTTGTACATGTTTTCTTTATACTCTTCCACCAATATCGCCATAACTACTCTAACCGATGCAAGAATGTATTCCCATCTAAGCTTTATCCAACACAACAAAGGCATTTTACGCTCCATTACTCGACAACATGATAAGTTCCCAAAAACAAACAAAAAGGAAAGAAGACAACAAAAATACTCATAATTAACTTTACATAATCCCAAAATGATTGATTTGCAAGGAAATTATTAAATCAAACTACGTTAATCGTTTCCCAACAGACACGTAACAAAGTAGCATACTAAATTCCTTCAGTCAACTGTACTGAACGCTTTAGCAGTGTAATATTATTAGCCGTCTATCTAACTTCATTTGATGCGTTATAGTATATAGAACTGTGAGAAAAAGAAAGTGAAAGAGTGTTATACATACACATATATTCATATATTCATATACATACATACATACACACACACACACACGCACACACACACACACACATATATATATATATATATATATATATATATATACATACATATATACATATATATATATACATACACACATACATGCATATGATATATATATATATATACATATATGTATATAAATATATATATTTATGTATATACATATCTACGTATGTATGTATGTATATATATATATATATATATATATATATATATATATATATATATATACATATACATATATATATATATATATATATATATATATATATATATATATATATATATATATATATATATATATATATATATATATATATGTATATATATATATATATGTATATATATATATATATATATATATATATATATATATATATATATATATATATATATATATGAATACGTATAGAGAGAGAACGAGAGAGGAAGAGAGACGGAAAGACAGAGAGAGGGTGAGGAGAAGAAAGTGGATATAGTGAGACACCAAGATGGCAGAAACGTATATAGCACTGCTGGGGATGCACACAGAATTACTTTATTTCATACAATTAGATATTCACTGAGAATTAAGAATTATATCTATGCCGTGAAAAGTTAATATAATACATACATACATACATACATACATACGTGTGTGTCACTGAGTGTGTGTTTATGTATGTGTGTGTGATAAATATCAATGAATGGGATTCGAGATATCATTTTTATTACCTATTTCACAATCGTTTCAGCAAATTCATATTTTCACTAATATGTTCAGTCAGGAGGTATTGGTTTAATCATGTATAATATGTTGATTATTCTTCATATCATATAAGCGAATTCCTATTTCAGAAGTTCGTAAAACCTAATGTGCAGATAAACCCCTATAATTAGTACAATCTTCACCTTTTAAATCGCGTAGGTACGCATAATATTAAGGTATTTAGGTCCTTTCAAACTTGACCACTGAGTTTACATGTTCTCTTCAAAACACCTGTTGCTTTCTATAAATGAAGTGACTGAATGTATCGCTTTGATACACTTGTCCTGCCAGGTCACTGTTGATGTGTTTTGCGACCAGAATCAAAAGAAGAATGTTTTATTACATCCGACGAGATTCATATCTTCATAGAAATAAACAATTAATCGCAAGAATGTTCTCAAACACACATATTTAGATACATACATACATACATGCATGCTTACGTACATACATACATACATGCATGCTTACGTACATACATACATACATGCATGCATACATACATACATACATACATGCATACATTCATGCATACATACATACATGCATACATACATACAAAGTGCTTCCCTTGGCCAGGTTTGCAGTTTGCATACATGAAGGAAGCTGATAATATCATAAGACTTGGAAGGCAGTAAAATGTGACAACCGATGCAGACCTTTTGGAGCTAACACCAAAGATATCACCCACATCATAAGCAGTAGTCTGAAGACGTCATCACACTATTATCTACAGATGAGACATGACATTGTAGCTAGGACACTACATAATGAAATCTGTAGGAAGGATGAGCCCGAAGACAAAGAAATAAGAACTCATAGTATGGATGAAGCCATAAGAAGCAGTATGGAAGAAGTCACTCTTAATAAATAGGTGTACCGGCTGAATGTCCCAGTGAAAACCTCAATAAAATGTAAACATTTTATGTGACGTATTAATTTGGGAAATAGAAGAGAAATTGTGTACAGCTGCGGAAACCAGGTGCCCAGCGGATGTTAACATAAAGCTGAAGATCAATGAACTATTGAGAACTCTGAAGTTACTCTACCCAGATTACAAGTTCAGGTTTATACCTCTAATTATTGGGGCACTGCGATGTGTAATACATTACTTAAATAATAATCATGAGAAATTAGGCTTCTCAAAAGCAGGAAGGAAAAAGCTAATTCGAAGACTACTGAACCAAACCAGCACTGGAACTGCAAAAACTTGTAAAACTTTTCAGAAATTTATCATTGAAGAATATATGAGCATGTCTAGATATGTAAGTATATGCATAAGAAGACATACATAAAACAAAACATACAGATCTGCACGTATACATACATACATACATACATACATACAAAAATACCCCGTTCGCGTTGTTGAAATTCCAATGAATGAGCCTTGGGTCTAGGTTAGAAACCGGCTCTTTGTTGACACGAAATCTTGAAATCAAGCTGAATAATGCCATACGTACATACATACACACATAAATATATACATACATACATACATACATACATACATACATACATACATACTAGTCGTTTCCTGTTTTATCTACTCCGCGTTTCGAAGATAAGGACAAGCGCGACTTAATTAAAACAGTCCTTCCCGCAAAGCAAATTAAATAAAATTTGGGATTTTTTGCGGAGGGTGAAAGTGGTAACAAAAGCAGGATAGTGAGAACAAAACAGTAAAAACAAACGGTAAGAACTGTTAAGCCAAGTCCATCTGAAAAGGTGAACGCTTGGAAAAACGGCTTTAGGAAGGAAGTGGAAGAAAGAAACAACTGCCATTGGTCACGTGTGAGCAACGAGAGTCAAGGAGGAAGAGTGAGAGAGGGGGGGGGGCTGTGAAGGAGAGAGGAGAAGAATTCGGAAAGGGTGAGAGAGAAAGACAGAAAGGAAGAAAAACAAGAGAGGGAGATGATAGACAGAAAAGAGATAGAATAAGAGTGCTCATCACAATTATAAAGATAAAATACGTACATACATTGTGCATGTTGCGGTCAAGAGCTTTGCGAAACTTCATTATACAACATTAGATTTGGAATTCTGGCATCAAGACTCACATGACCAACACAGCTCATATAGTGACGTTGGATGGACTCATTGGGCTTTGCATTGACTCTTTCTAAACCCTCCGAGTCAAGGGTGTGAGTTATCCAATCGATGTCCTGGAGGTTTCCTAAATACTTCTGTTGGATGCCCTCAATTGTTTTGAAGTAGTATCGATGCACTATATATATATATATATATATATGTATGTGTGTGTGTGTGTGTGTGTGTGTGTGTGAATACTTTTTTATTCTTTTATTTTTTATACATTTCAACGGAAAAGGTGTGGCCATGTTAGAGGATCGCCATTGTAATCACGAAATCATATATATGTATATGCATACGTGTACGTGTGTGTTTGTGTGTGTGAGTGTGTGTGTGTGTGTGTGTGTGTGTGTCTGTGTGTGTGTGTGTGTGTGCGTAAGTCCTCTAAGAGTTCATAAGTCAGGAAAAAATCACTCGTACATGTATCAATAGAGTGGGTGGATTATCCGACGTGAACAGTATCATATGTCGATTATGGACGAACTTACCAATCGCTTTCACGCTAGGGGCACAACGTGGTATTCGGTAACAATCCGACTATATAACCCTCCGCTCATCAGAGGTGGCCGTTATGGAATGAAATATGGTGAACGCTCTCTATTGTTGAAGGTGAATAGACACATCCGGTTTGTGGTTGCAATTAACAAGATGATAAAACGAAACTATTGAATTAAGATTTATGACCCTTAATATCAAATGATCGCCACTAGGGTGGGTATGTTGCAATCTTGGTAAGAGTTTTCTGGAAATATTTGTGGGAAATGTATGTGTCCTTAATGTTGGCATTCAGCAGGAAATGGGAACCGTATATGTCTATTCACCTGCAACAATAGAGAATAGTCACCATATTACATTCTATAACGGCTAACTCTGATGAGCGCGTTACGTAATCAGATTACTATCTTACACTCCGTTGAATCCCTACACAAAACCGATTGGTAAGATTGGCCATAATGGATATATAATATTGTACACTTCGGATTACACACGGGCGCGCGCGTATATGCATTTCTACACATGCAAATACATACGCATAGGTATAACACCCATATGTTCATAGTTTAAATTTAATATGCAAACACTTGTACATATTTAACATGTGTAAATACAAGCGATTTAAGCCATATACATATAACACTTCACAGATCTAAGTAACTTTTTTATTTTCTAATTCGTTTCTTCATCTATATATACGCAGCCGCGCCTGTGCAGACGCGCTCACACACAAATGTACGCACTTTCTCAACGGTAAAATCAATAGGTAATTGTAAGTGCTCATATTTACCAATTTACATTTATTTATCTCTTCAGAAGTATTCATATACATGTACATTCAAACCCACCCAATTATAAGCGAATGTAGAAGTGTGTAGTCGATGCGTATATACTGTAAAGATAAAGAATGATTCATAATGAGATTTCCCTTTCATAATTAACAGATACTCCTGTATTTTCTTTTACTCAAAGCCAGGAACTTTACAGTATCCCTTCCTATGCACTTAAAAATATGCCACTTTAATATCGTTATTGTAGAACACTCAAGGTATTCATACTACATTGGTAATACAAGACATTTCTAGTTGCCTAAAATGACTGTCGCCTCATTGTTTTCAGACGCTTCGTTGGACTTATGTTCACAACACATGAAAGACTGCTATTTATCGTAAATTTTACACCAAATGTATCTAAGTTTATGTACAGAATCTCATGAAATATGTAACTGCAGTAAGATGTAGATGTCCCAGTAGTTTAATATAATTTATATATGCATACTTTTGGTAAATTAATACATTTGAAACACATTCCACCATGGCTTGAAGTAGTTCCTATTTAATTTAGCCCAATCTCACGAAATAAACTGTTCAATACGATGAACTAAGATGTTCGGTCTCAAGATAATGGATGTCAACTTTGTACCGTCTCTTTAACCCACATTTCTTTCGTATAAATATTCAGATATATATGGGAGTGTATGTTTTTATGTATTTTACTGATTTGTAAATTGATTGAGTTAGCTCGGGAAACAATTTGAGTTGACAGAGGATTTTTGACAAAATGTAAATAAACTGAATTTTATTAGTTAGAAATCTCTATTTTCTCCTTATAATATATATATATACTTTATTTAAAAGCAGCAGAAATATAACAAAAGACTGTTACTCTGAGTTTCACGTTCCCGTTCATCGGACAAAACTGCTCTTTATATAGTTGTTCCTTAACGCTTCTTCCTGAGATACGCATATGAGTGTTCTTGTCTCTATCATCAGGACATTCCTCTTTATTCAGAGCCACCAGTCCTCTGTATCTGTTTTGGCGTTCACACCTCTTGCAAAATAACCGTGTGTTTCTTCCTCCCATTCTTTTTCTTTCAATTTGTTCATCTGTTCTTTAGATTTTTCTTTAGTTAACAATTTTCAGTTTTGATGACAACGAAATTCTACTGGTGTTTCAACAGTGGTTCCACGATATTTTTTTATATACCACCGTAAGTCGTTTTTGTCTCTTCTCCGTCAATGTCCTGCCAACTGATCAAATCTTTCCCGCCTTTTCTTCTGGGCTAGTACAGACTATCGGTGTCACTCTTAGGGTGGATGTCTCCGTGTACTGTCAACATTTTTCTGGTCTTGGTATCCATTTTCTTCACTTCTCTTTTTTTGCCATTTTATAATTCTCGCTTCATACCGAAGTGATGCTATCGCCCACGTATTAACTACTTAGATTTTATTCAATCCAGTCAATTTTGGGCCCAATACCAACCTCAAATTTCGGAAATACTCCATCCTCAGTTGCTCTGACATTTCCTTTAACATTATCTCATTGAACTCTAATAAACAAAGGTATTTATGTACTTCCGTTTGAATTTGTTTAATCAAGTCTTTATTCGGCAATTCTATCCATGCTAGGGACGGTACCTTGCCTCATGTTAGACTATTCCGCACTTCTTGAGTCCAAATTCCATTCTAGTATCAGTACTAAAACAATGGACCGTGTTTACCAAGGAACTCATTTGTGTCTCATCTTTGTCATACAGTCTCTAATCTCCCATGAAGAAGAGGTGGTTGATTGTTTGGATTTTCATTTAGTTGGTACCCCAGGTTCATTTTCCTGAGTACCAAGGTCAGAGAACAAAATGGAACAGAGATAGGTATTACCCTGGAAAATCCCTCTCCTTATACCTAGGGTGCCCAAGCTTTTTCCGTAAGATGTCAGTTCAGTTTCCATCCAACCATAGTTCTCTTCAGGAAACTCGTTACATTCCTCGCAATTCCAAACAGATCTATGGACTCGATGATCCACAAATGTGGAATCATGAATCCAGGCCACCTCCAGATTTGTTCTCCTTCGTTTACAATCTTGCATTGCCCTTTTGTCTGTCAACAGTTAATCCTTGGTATCTGCCTCTCCTTCTACAGCCTTATTATTCCGTCGGTGATATATCGTTCTCATCAAGAAATTTATACAGTTCTTCTGCAATTCCTCCTGACAGTAACTGCTTTATTATTATTGTTGTTGTTGTTGTTTAAGATGTCACATAGTATTCAATATTGTGATGTTGATTGAAGATATTGTGTTAACCGGGGCTTTGTACTTTCTGCCAAGTCACAACAAGGACTTCAGATAAATCGTGCTTAACGAAGTTTGCGTACAGTTCCAAGTAAAGCCGATTTTCGCAATACACCAAGATTGGAGGGATATTTCTCAAGTGCTCAGATGTTTCTTCAGGTTGGGAGATATTGCACTCAATGCTCCGATGACAACAGGAACAAACTTTATGTTTGATTCTAGAAGCTACCACATCTTACTGATCTCAATTTTTAGGTCCCCATATTTGCCGACCTTTTCTCTTTCTTTCATGATACGTTGATCTATCACTGCGACTTCGAATATTAGGCACTCTCGTTTGTCCCCCCCCCAAAAGGAACGAATATCATCACTCATGCATATTCCCAGGACATATAGCGATGCTGACTCTTAATCCAAAATGCACCTTGGTCCTTTGTAACTCTGACTGCTATATGTTCGTGGATGTACATAAGAATACTTGAAACGTCGTTGCATTGAATTGTATATTGCCTATTTCAGCTCACTTCCAGGTCCTTGACTGCTTCAGATACTTTTGTATTATCTGTATACCTATTGAGGTCGACTCTCTGAATGACTGAGCGCATATCTGAGAAAGCCCCTACGAACATTAGCTGTCCCAACAGAGCTGGATGCGACTATTTGATATATCTTATATATCTTCCAAAAGCAACAAGTCATGCACCATTCTGCTTCTTCTCTGACGATACCAAGATCAAGCAAATTATGACATATCAACTATGATAGTCGTTGTCGACGCCTAGGCCACTGTGGTAAAGTATTGCAGTAGTTTATAAGAGCTTGTATGTTCATAAAAGAATAGCTGGAAAACCGTTAGGCACCCCGCTGAGTACGAATTCCATTCAAATGGTCAATATTACATTTTATTTTAGATGGATGTAATCGATGGCTGTCTCTTCCCTGTGTAGATTTGCGAAGTTGAAGAACTCATCTGTCTTGCATATTTGTATACTTATAAGTGGAGAAGTGAAAACATTTTAGAAATGTTTACTGAATATTTCGCTTAACTTCATGGGGTCAGCGTCGTCTTTGAAACAGTGTCCTACCTTGTAGCGTACAGAAGCAGATACTCTAGCAAATTTGTAAACGGCCGTGGGTTTCGGTTTTATTTTTGCAACTGCCCTGGTTTCCCTTTCTTTTTCATGAAAGCGTCTGGGTTGTATTTTTTATTTATAAAATTGCCTTTTTATGGTTGGACTTCTACTTGTCATTATGTTTATATTTAAGTGATGTGAGACCTTTACATTTTGTCTCACAATGACTCTACTATGTCGAGATATAATGTTTTCGCGTGTGTTGGCTGTTTTGTCTAGGACAAACTTAAGTAATAAAGCTCGCATTTTTGACATAAATATTTTGAGTTTCACGTCAATGTCATTTACATTTTTATAATCAAACCTGTTCTGTCAATCCCTTATAATAATAATAATAGAAAATAAATGAATCGTTGTTATAGTACGGGGAAACGAAACATAAATTTGACATTATAATTAAATTCTATACTAACACAACAGCCATCACTACAGATCACGAACAAAAGTTTATTAAAAGCAATGTTTGGTGAATTATGAAATATTTCTTCTATCAAAGAAATATAGTTAATGATTTATTCACCGAGCTGGTTAACGATATATAAAGGGAAATACTAAATCATTTATCATTACTTTTTTTTTTAATCAATGGTCAGCATTCAGCCATTTTCGTCACCTTTTAGTTTAGATCTGCTTGCAGACAGCTTTGATGTTTTATGAATATTCATGCAAAGGCGATGTTTCGGGTTAGTGTGTTTCAATGGCAATTCTATTATTTCCATTTGACAAAGACAGAAGACGGGAATTCGACATTTCGACCTGAATATTGGAAACTTTCACCCTGAAGCTTCACATGAAATAAATAAATTGAAGTAATAAATGATAAAGAATTACCGAACAATCAATATTTATAAGAAATAGGCAATTAATCACGAAAGAAATCGAAGATGAAAAATTTATATTGAAACTATTTGTCACCTAAAGAATGTAAACGTTGATTTTCGACTCATTTGTTATTCACTACGAATATGACATTAGTGGGGAATATCCCCGTTTGAATTTTGACGAAAGCTTAAAGGTGATGCTTTCCATGTAACATTCATCTACTGACACCATTAAACATATACATCAATTTATTTACATGTATTCGTACAGATGCCAAAAACTTACAAGTTATTTATGAAAACTCTTTATCTCTAATATTACTGTGAATCCCATAATTCATTATTTGTATGGCTATCGCTTGAACACTTCGCTTTCGTTTCGTGTATCTAGAGCAAGATTGAAACGAGGGTTCCATAACTCAGAATATAATACAAAAGAATAATATTCGCTCTCATTTTTCTTCCTTTATTGCCATTATAAATGTTAACCACCAAAATGTCTTCCACATTTCATTTAAGCTGTTTTACTCAACTTGCACAGTATTCGATCACAAATAAAATTCTCTTTTATCAATGAAGCAGTTAGCGGGAGATAGAAGTGAACCGATCATATTTCTGTTGACCCACTTAATATTCGATATAGTGATTAAGATTCATTGGATAAGAAATCATTTCAGTTCAATCTTGCATTACTTTCGCATTGAATTTATTGACTGTTCATTTTGAAGAGAATAATAAACGTTAATTATATTTCTTTTATTTTGGAATAATGCCTTTTCGTTGGAGGTGAAGCTACATTAGATTCAATTGGTCTCGGTATGACAATGGTTATGGAGAGTGTAAGAAAAAGAGAAAGAAACGGAGGGCATGAGTTTGCGGGCTTGTGAGCTGCAGAAGCAATATTTTCTTATTCTGTCAACCATGTTTTCTTCCATTGAAAGCAATGGCCTTCACCTCCAAGCAAGTTTAATCCACCATGTTATAAAATGGATGCCATGATGAAGCAAATTAGAGCATCTGAGGACCGTTGGCATTGAGTGGCATATGTTTCATCGACTAATAGTACTATATTCGAATTGCTTGATATGGTTATTGTAGAAGTGATCATGCATCTACCTACAAAACGCCAAGCATGATGGGTCGATATTGATTAACCACTGGACATTTCATCGACTATTTCAATGATATTTCATTGATCAGAAGGAGATAAAGGACAAAGCCAAAAAGGCCACAACAGGATATTAATTCAGAAAATTTGCGTGGGAGAAGGTTAAGTAAAGAGGCAAATGTTTAAGAAGCAGGACTGCTGCAATGTTTTGCTCGTTCACATTTCCTATATATAAATGCAGTAATTGTAGGAAAGACACTATCAGAATCAAATGTTTACGGTTGGTTTTATTTTTAACTTACTTAATCATACGCCAAAATATCATTGTTATAAATACGAATGCTATTAATCGGCATTTTATACTGGTTTTGCATTGTCTGCAATGAAATGTCAAAACGTTTCGACGAACATTTGTCTTAGATATAAAACAATCACCTTTGTGCAATAGTATTGGAGAACAAGTCACTGAAGGGCAACAAAAATTCATTTTTACACTTGATAGGAGACACTCTTATAAAAAACAAAAAGCCGGCGAGCTGTTAGAATAGTTAGCACGCTAGGCAAAATGCTTTGGGGCATATCGTTCCTCTTTACGTCCTGAGATCAAATTCCGCCGAAACTGACTTTGTCTAAATGTGATAAGTGGGGATAATTCAGAATATTCTGGAAGTACAGTATTCTCATTTGCCTATATTGATGCCAACGTGCTCTCATGCAAGGCGAGTGTAGCTTTCAAAAACTACGACATAGAGTCATAGAGTGTAGGATAGCACTAATTTTAATTTGACACTAATATCATCTTGCGAAACCATTCGGTTTGTGCGGTAACTTGGACAGTGTACAAATCTCATGCTATTGAACTTAATCATTTCCATATGATTTGCCTAAAATATCAATACATAAATTTCCAGGTCAGATCACCATTTATAGTTTCTGCGCTGTGCCAGTGCACATATTTTGGTACCTAAGGTCAAGCAACTTCAGTTGTGTTGGAACAGTATGTCAGAATATCGAATTATAGATACAAACTGCAATCATCTATTCTCAATACGCTAATCATGCGTATAGTGGCGGTACGTCTCACAAAGGAATCAAAAAGGCATTGCAAACATTTTATACAGGTTTTCCTTTCTTCATAGTTGGTCATCGATATTGCAGGAACAACAGCTTTATTACATCTCTACGTTGGTGCTATCTCTAGAAGCCGGTGCCTAGCAGCAAATACACTAATCACCTCTCCACTCATAGATAAGCAACAAAAGAAATATGATCAATAATTTAGCAGGTCCCATGGAATGCAGGTGTTGCTAGATTTTGGTTAAATATAGTCGTAGATATCTGCATTTAGGTTCCACTCTCCGGATTTTCTGCAGAGGTTTATTTTCTTAGTCTTATTTAAACACTCATTAACTTACTCCATAAGTCAGCGTTTGTTTATTATTGCTGTAGTTATAGCTAGTGTAAAACCTGTTTCACTTTAGCATTCTTCAAACTTGATTTGGTCTGGTGCAACAAGTGCCAAGAGCACATTTGCCAGGATGAAATAGCTGATTAGAGTTACCTTGGTTTAGATGAGCAACTGAAGAGCTGAAAATCCTTGCCTGTCCTGGGTCTGTTTGGTGTCTGCAAGGGATTTGTTTCCAAGTGCAATTCCGTGACATTCCGTGATTAATCCATAGTCGGGACCCTGATAGGAGCTAGGAGACCGGGACAGAGTAGACCAGATAAAAATAGTGGCTAAGATATACTACCATATTCTTGAATATCCTGCAACTCTCGGTGCTGGTTTTCAAATGAAATTGTTGGCACAATCGATTTGTTATATATGCAATTCTCTGAAACATAATGCCATGATATGTTTTCTGACGATGCGTTCAGAGTAAACATCCATATATACGTCGAACACCCAATGCAGAGTTCAAAGCAGCAATAATGGTGAATCGTACGTAGAAATTAATGATGCTAGAATGGGTTTATCTTTATTTACTCAACGATTGCCCTGTATTTCAAAATTAGATTTACTACTAAATATAGCAGTAACTTAAACTCGGCACTAAACGGTGAAGACAATACAGAAGCGGCCGAACAGCTATTTGTACACAAAAATACACTATATGTCCTATATACTGTATACATATATATATAAATACATACATATATATATATATATATATATATATATATATATATATATATATATATATGTATGCATGTATAAATATGTTTTATATGTATATATGCATATAAATACACATATATATGTATATATATATACACACTCACATACCCATGCACATACACAAACACACACAAACACACACACACACACACACATACACACACACACACACACACACACACACACACACACACACACACACACACACACACACACACACACACACACATATATATATATATATATATATATATATATATATTATAACATAGGAGCAGGCTGTATATTATTTTTTTCAGAATTTTTAGCACCAGGTTGTATCATCGGATATCCACGCCAGTAACTTTTTAAACATATTTAAATAACATCTTTTTCATATATTTTTCAATAGCATTCGATTGCCTACACGGAAATTCACCGTGTTCTCTCTGACGAGTGAATGTATTACCTAATAATAATTAGCAATTTTAGATTCCATTTCGAAGAGTAATACATTCATGAAACGATCGTAACATATTTTAAGCTCTTAAACTTTTTAAATAATCATACTTTGTATATTTATACATCTATCTATTAATGCAATATTGTTTCGGAATTAAATTTTCTGTGAGGGTTTTTGGTGTAATTTTCCTGCTCTTATTTTATAACATAATATATAATCGCTCTTATTAAATGTCTAAATACATTTAATGTTTTAGACATTTCCCTACCAAATGCACTTATTAGAAATTCAGTATATTGTATTCTCATTGAATATATTTGATTAACGATATATATATATATATATATATATATATATATATATATATATGTGTGTGTGTGTGCGTGTGTGTGTGTGTGTTGGTGGATGGACGGACATAGGAGAAAGGGGTTTGCTTTCACTCATGTAAGACCATATGCCATACCACTATGATGTTTAGACGACAAAGTTTTAAAATACACAAAATTGTTAGTCTGGAAGAAAGGCAGTTACTTCATCCTGTGTAACTAGCGTGAGAAAGTGAGTAAGTCATTTTCAGACCTCAAAACTAGCCTGCAAACTTGCAGAAGAATAATCGCTGCTATAGTGCCCCTAAAATTGATAATGGAGTTTAATTGAAGAGCGGGTTTAATCTACTAAGATTTGAACTCAACGACAGACAAATGCAGCAAACACTACAAGGCAAGCATGCGGTCTACGACTCCATTATCTTGGTTTCATACATTTTTATCAAATCCGAAAGAATGAAAACCAAATCGGAATGTAGCAAGAATTGAATTCACACAGATTCGGAAGCCCAGAGGATCGGAAGCAATATCGCGTAGCCTCCTGTTCGTTGCGTAGGAGAATCATGCATCTCTCTCTCTCTCTCTCTCTCTCTCTCTCTCTCTCTCTCTCTCTCTCTCTCTCTCTCTATATATATATATATATATATATATATATATATATATATATATATATATATATATATATATATATATATATATATATATATATATATATATATATATATATATATATATATATATATATATATATATATATATATATATATATATATATATATATATATATATATATATATATATATATAATATAAACATGTATATGTATGTATGTGTGCGTGCGTGTATATATGAATGTATGCATACATGTATTTATGTATAGCAAAACAATATCACATTTATCTGTATCTTTATTATCACAACATTAATATAAATCCCAGAAAACAAACATAATTTAAATCTAGCACTTCTGCATAGGAATGCTTTATCTCCGCAAGAATCGTATTTGAAGTAGGTGTTTCAATAATTGTCGTTTCTTTTCTTTACAGAACAATTCCTTGTGAACTTTGAGGAATGGATCTTTATGCCAAATGTATTCTTGATGCTATTATTTCCTTTTTATTTTATCAATATTTTCATCTTTTTTATATTATTTTTATGTTCCATTGAATGTTCTATTTTCTATTGTAAATTTTGTATCCAATATAAACTTATCGTTCTATATATTTTCTATTGCGAAACATTTTCTTTTTTTTTATTGAAGCAGCTTTTATACATAGTTGCGAGTTTGTCGCTTTTTCTATTTACTTTCATTCTTCTCGTAAAATCAACTCCTACGTTCAGGATAAATCCCCGGTTCACCTAAAAATACCATAACGTAATTCACAGATATTCACATAAAATAATACACAAATTCCACACAAGCGTGCACACGCGTTCGCGAGTATCCATGTGTGTATCTATCTATCTATCTATCTATCTATCTATCTATCTATCTATCTATCTATCTATCTACCTATCTATCTATTATGAGAATTGATATTGCCGAAATATTGTTCCATAGATTGCGACACATTGCACAACTTTCATTAGACTACATCCCTTTTATCTTGCTGAGATTTGAAATATACTATAAATGTTATATACATGATATATACGACTTATATACATATTGGTGAACAACGTGACATTCGAAATATATCTTCTACAAGTTTTAATATTTAATGTTATAAAATTAAATTGTACGTGCCACTGCTATCGATGAGCTGTTCCGAAGTATTTGGGACAGGAGACTACAATGGTGAACATGAAAGGCATCAGTAGTGATGTCGACTCGTAGTTAGTCACGATCTTCTAAGGAACTATGGTTAGGTGCCCGCGCTGACGTATTGTTTGCGAGAGATGTAGACGTCACTTTAAATGCACAAGTCCTTATAGTCAAGCAAGACTACAAAACAATACTAATTCTCTTGCCTGTTGAAGAAATCAAAATTCACCATCCACAACAGGCAGTCCAGTCACTAAAAATTAGCAGTAAACGTGATTTAAAGGCTCTGCATCTCAAATCCTCAAACACGAATAACAGAAATTGTAACAAATCATAGAAGTTGATGCATCTAAGAAAAATTACCCTGCCCTCACTACCAGGTTCTAAAACACATGTACCAGATTTCTCAGTCTCAGCTTGCCGAGAATGTTCTGCAACAACAACGATAAGGGATACTAGGAAATCTCCCAGGAGCATCTATCTTCAGCAGCATTAGCTCACAGATTTATGAGAGTGGGAAACATACTGGTGCAACATCAGAGATACAGACCTACTTAAAACTTTAAGCAAACTCAAAGATAGATATAGATAATGACTATTACAATGTGCTTGGTCCAAAAATACACTCGTGAAGAGGAGTATGTCTCCTGTAAAAGGAAGTTTATGTCTGGTGAAGCTGAATCTATGTCTCGCTAACAGAAATGTCTCCACACAATCTATAGAATAAACCAAGAAAAATCTAATATTTATATAAAATTCAATGGAACAAACCAAACTAAAATAACAAATTGCAAAGAAGATAATGTCACGATCTTTTGCAATACACGTGACCGTCACGCTTGTATTCCTCTGTTCTAAATACTTAGACACTAGTGTATAGAGAATATATGCCACAATATTTGAGTTTGAATACAGGCAGTTCTGTAACCCTTATTACGCTCAATCGATACAATATCTCTCAATATGCTAAAGAAAGTTCTTTATTTTCTTAAGAAAACGGCGACCAATGAAATTAACGTGCAAGTGGCTGAGTAATCCATTGACACGTGTGACACAGGTGCTACTCATTTTTGCCAGCTGAGTGGAACAGAGCAGCTTGAAAATAATGTGTTTTGCTCAAAGACACAACGTTCTACCGGTAATCTAACTCACAACCATGAGATCATGAGCCGAATACCCTTAAGGCAAATACTACTTGCACACAAGTACTAGTGGTTCACAACAACCACACCAACGAAAATAAACATAAGTCCCAAAATGAGATGCAACTGTTTCCTCCTGCAGAACACTGGTTATGCACCGTTGCTGAGGGGCAAACTCCGACACTAAGACAAACTTATCCGACAACACAAGCAGCGAAGTAGAAATTCATTTAATTTCAAAGGTATATTATTCTATATATAAGAAATGCGAAAACACAAAAATATACAAGTATACACATACATACATACCTTCATGCGAATATATATATATATACATATATACATATATAAGTATACATATACATACACATAAACATACACTCATATAATATACATAAATATATATGTATACACCTACACATACATACACACATATATATATATATATATATATATATATATATATATATATATATATATATATATTTGAAAGTTTGGAGGTGATGTACAGAAATTATATAGAAAAAAATTTTAATTAAGGTACTCAGAAACCTGGATGTTTGTACATTTACAGATTTTTATTAATGTCACATATTAAATGAAGCGCTTTTCATCTAGTCGTGTAGGAAAAACAATTTGAAAAACCTACACGACTAGGTGAAAAGCGCTTCATTTAATATGTGACATTAATAAAAATCTGTAAATGTACAAACATCCAGGTTTCTGAGTACCTTATATAAAATTTTTTTCTATATATATATATATATATAAGTATATGCATATATAAGTATACATACACATACACATAAAAATACACACATATACATAAATATATATGTATACCCATATGCATACATACATATATACATATATTCATATACATATTAAAACATGTGCACAAGTGCAATAACATACCCACACAGGCACACTTTTATACATACATGCGCACACACACAGAATACATACACACACAAATACCTAAGAGTATAATAAGAATTAATATGAAATTTAAAAACAGGCAAGTAAGTAGACTAAGGATAACGAAAAGAAATTTGGACCTATAAAAACAGTGTACATTTAAACACAGAAGAGGTATCCATCATAGGATTCCCTCACTCTAGAAAGAACAGCTAAATTCCAAATCCCTATTTGGGATAAAATTTGGAAACAAATGAAATGAAAAAATAAAAATATTTACCATCTAGTTTCCTGGACCAATGGTTTCTGATTTTTATTTTAGCAAATAAAAAAATTTGCTTCGTGGAATCTTCATCAGCATGTACACCAAAGATTAACATATATACACGAGGCAATCGAGTACATGCCCCATGCTTATACATTCTAAGTTTTCAATTCTACCGCGCAAGTGCAGTTCCTCGTCGGCAGTAAATAAAATACCAGCGTTAAAATTGGAAAATTATCCAAAAAATTTCAATAATTAATAATATCGAAGGGAAATAGAAATATTAGAAATTTCTGCTACCAATGGTCTAGCGTATAAAATATTTAATCCAAAGATTATATATTTTTCATATCAATACAGTGTACATTTAAACACATAAGAAGTATCCATCATAGGATTTCCTAATGCTAGAAAGAATAGCTAAGTTCCAAACCACTATTTTTATTTCTAAAACCACTTTTTATTTTTCATTTCATTCATTTCGAAATTTTATCCCTAATAGTGGTTTGGAACTTAGCTGATCTTTCTAGCATGCGGGATACCTCTTATGTGTTTACTGTATTTACATATATATATATATATATATATATATATATATATATATATATTAGTTATATATATATATATATATATATATACATATATATATATAGTTTCAGTAACAAGAATGTGGCCATGCTGGTGCACAACATTGAAGAACTTCAGTTAAACCAATTGATCCCACCAGCACTTACCGTTAATTTAAGCCTCGTAATTATTCTATCCGCTCCTGTTGTCACACCGCTAATCTAAAGGACGTAAACACTCCAACACCGGTTGCCAAATTGTGCTGGGGGACAAATACTAAGACAAAAGACGCTCACACATGAACATACACACGGACACACACACACACACACACAAACACATGTATATATGTATATATGATAGGCTTTCATAAACCGACCTCCTTCACAGAATTTTGGTTGGTCCAACGATATAGTAAAAGTCGCTCGCACAATGTGTCTTGCATGGGACTGAAACTGGAACCCTGTGGTTGGGAAGCAAACTTCTTACCATACAGCCACACGTATTCAATATCTATCAAAACAAACAGGTTTAATGTATAGACAACATCGACATATAGAGAAACAAAGTATCTGATATTTATATATATTCACAAACATATACTTCAGCTGAATATTTTACTTGCTTTGATAAAGAGCGAAGAAGAAAAAAGCAATATGATTTTTTTCTTATTTTCTCACTTTGGCCAAAGAATGAAAAGACAATATATTCGGTGTTGAATTGTAGCCAGTAAATAGAGACTCTTAAGATTGTGTATTTTTCGATTTTTCTTTCCTTGTGCAGACATTGAATTATTTCTTAAACACTTTCATATTCTTAGAGATCTTACTGTTTAGCAATAAGAGCTTTAGTAATCTATGACTATTAATACATTCTCTTGCGATCAATGCACGATAAATATCAGTTGAACGAAATATGTATATCTCTTTTGTAATTCTGAGACGAATTTATCTACCTTAAGTAAAATGTTGATTTCTGGGGTCTATGAGAAACCCCCAAAAGCCAATCCACAATAGGGGATGGATTACGAAGATACTATGCGTTTGTGCTGTGAAAGTGACCGGTTATGTTTTCCTTCTGATAATGCTATGAACTTATATTACCAAACTATGCTAGCTTTAGTGAATAGCTTGGATGCATATCACGCTCTCCACCGTCTTTGAAATTGTTAAAGCGCATGGGCACCATGGAAGAATCCATTTCACAAAAACTGTGTCCAATTTATATCCCGTTGCTGTTTACCTAGGTGTACGTTCGAAACATATATGACCAAAACATCTGAGTTTACCTATATAACAGTCAAGAATACCTCAATATAACTGGCGCCACACCAACGTGCTTATACTAATTTGTCATACCGGTCTTCTCTCTGTGCTGTTCCATTTATTACTGAATAATGTATGAGTGGTTTCTGTATGCGTATGTATGCATGTGTATATATTCAGTGATAGCTCGTCTTGATGCTATTAAGTGAAACAAATTTCAGCCTTCTTCAAAATACCAAATGTGACCACACCCTACATATGTCAATCATTCATCTGCCGTTTTCATGATTAAAATTATACAACGTATAAAAATTAAATGCTGGCTAAAATGTATTGCCTTATCTTGAAATGTTACTGTTGAGTATATGCATTAGCTAATGTATTGTAATAATGAAGGTTTATGGCTTCGTGGTTTGGGTAGTAAGTCCACGATAGTCAGGTTGTGATGTCGATTCCCGGTGATGCGTTGCGTCCTTGAGCAAGACATTATATTTCACATTGCTGCAGTGTACTCTGCTGGCAAAAGTAAGGAGTACATGTAATTCAAAGCATCAGTCTTGTCACATTCTGTGTCACACTGAATCTCCCAGAGAACTACGTTGAAAGTACGCGTGCCTGTGGTGTGCTCAGCCACTTGCGGGCTAATTTCACGGGCAGAGTTCCAGTTCATGTAATCTTATACTCTAGATCAGGCGAGATTATGTGCGTATAACATCCACATGCGCATTAACTGAATAAATGAACGGCATAGTTCAAAAAAATTCTAAATCAGTGTTTCTCAAGCGGGGTCTATATAGCTCCTGTGGGCCATTTAAGATTTTGAAGGGCATGCAAGCAGCGTAGTAAATTGGGGATTCACAATATTATTTTAAGGGATACTGTAACAAACATTATTTTAAGGGACATTGTAACAAACAGCCAGGTTTCTTTCTCTAACATTTTACATAATTCAACTTACACAAGTTAATGTGTGTAAAAGTTTCTATAAAACCTGATTTTAAACATCGAATAGCTATAGAAATACACCAAAATAAGATTGTAATCAAAGGGGTCCATAGGTTAAGAATTGTTGAGAATCCCTGCTCTAGATACATGAATGAAGGAATACTCACGCACAAATTATCTAGGAACACTGTGGTGATTAAATGTTTGAAGTAATTATTTGTGTTTAGCATTGAAATCGGGTAATTCATAAGTACATGAGTATTTCATCTTTTATAATTTATCTTTTACTTGCTCCAGTGATTAGACTTCGGCCATACTGGAGCATCACGTTGTAGAAATATAATCGAAAGAATTGACAGCAGTACTTACATTTTTTAAACCTGGCATTACTTTATCAGTATCTTTAGCCAATGGGAACGTAAACACAAAAACACCGTTTGTCACGTGGTTGTGGGATAGGAGTACAGACACAAAGAAATATACACAAACACATACAGACACACACTAGGGGCTTCTTTCAGTTTCCCTCTACCACGTCCACGCACAAATCTATAGTTGGCCCGAATATTTAGTAGAAGATAATTGCCAAAAGTTCCACGCTTTGGAACTGAACCCGAAACCTTGTGGTTGGCACGTAAACTTGTTACGACTCAAGCGGAGTATCGATATCTGAGTTCTACAAACAAAAGTATATGTGCACATGCATCCGTATATGCTTACATATATATGCACGTATATATTTGTATATGTATACATATATTCGACATTTACGTATATATATGTATATACACACACACACACACACACACACACACACACACACACACATATATATATATATATATATATATATATATATATATGTGTGTGTGTGTGTGTGTGTGTGGTGTGTGTATGTATGTGTGTGTATGTATCTGTGCGTGTGTGTTTGATTAAGTAAGTTATCTGAGCGTGAGTGTGCCTGTGCATGCGTGTATGTATATGTAAATGTATGTATATCCACTTAGATAAAGAGATATCTATAATGATAGACAAATATATAATTTTGTTAATATTTATATTCACTTATACATTGCCAGAACTTTTGATAATATCTTCTCTAATAAAGAACCGAATAAAATCGAGGTGGTATTTTATGTTTTTACTTTTGGCCAGAGAATGCAAAGTTAATATTTTCAGCATTGAATAGCAGCCAATAAACAGAAAATGTAATCATTCTGTATTTTGTTCAAAGACGTATTATTTCTTGAATACTTTCACTGTCTCAAAATATCGTTCTTCAAATTTCAGGAATGTAACAGGTGCTACACTAATCTATAAGTTTTAATACATTTCGTCTCGATCAATGTAAAGATGATATCTGCTCAAAGAATTCTCCAAAACTCAGTCAATATTCTAAGAATTCATTTTGCTTTAGTTATATTGTTGGTAATCTTGGGAAGTGAGTGACATCATAAACCCAACTATAATCGACTTTGTCTACTCCATGTTTTCTGGCGGATAAGAGAAGTACTTGACATTTGATCGACTATATCTCCCCTGCGATAATGTTTTGACCTTTTGGCCAATAAATATTTTAGAATATATTTGTGAAATGGCTAATAATCTAGATGAGACGTCTCAAGTTCGTTCCCTGATTGAAGGGCATCAATAAAGAATGCATTAACATGTAAAAGTATTTAAGCTATACCTCTTTGGTATAACACTCTCCATATCATGCAAAAAAAATTATGAATTTCAGTATGCTTTAGGTTTTCTGAAATCAAACTGCGAATACTTTAGACAAAAAGTAAGGTCGTTGATAGTGATAGGATTGAACTACTTTCATACTGTAATAGATTGGCAATTCCCAACAGGTACACGGTGACATTTATACTAGAATCAGTGAGACTTATCCTGGAAAATAATACTTTCTTCTTCAATGGTAAGAACTATATCCAAATTAAAGGCACGGCTATAGGAACGAGGTTTGCTCCCGTTTATGCGAATTCGGTGATGGGTTACTTGGAACAAAAACTCTACCAGGAAATAGAGGAGAGATATAACACCGAATTTAGGAAGTTTATAGAAAAAGCATGGAAGAGATACCTGGACGATTGCTTCATAATCTGGACCAAACCTCAAAGCATTGTGGAAGAATTTAACACCCTCCTGAACAACCTACACCCATCCATCCAATTTACAAAGGAGATGAGCAGTAGCAAATTACCATTTCTAGATATAATGGTAATTAAAAAGAACACCGCCATTACCACAGATATATATTACAAACGCACAGACACACACCAATACTTGAACTTTAAATCGTGCCATCCACCCCATACAAAACGCAACATGCCATACTGCCTAGCCAGGAGAATATGTACTATTGTAGAGGATATAGAGACCAGAAATCAGCGCCTGATGGAACTGAAAGAA